>NC_084837.1:54320265-54485265 GCF_033115175.1 Lepus europaeus | reverse complement strand
CCAAGGTTCGTCTGATCTGAAGTCAGGAGCCAGGAGCTTCTTCCAGGTCTCCCATGTGAGTGCAGGGTCTCAAGGACTTGGGTCATCTTCTGCTGCTTTCCCGGGTGCATTAGCAGGGAGCTGGATTGGAAGTGGAACAGCCAGGACTCAAACCAGTGCGCACATGGAATGCTGCCACTGCAGGCAAAGGCTTAGCATTCTACACAAAGCATTGGTCCTAGGAGTGCACATTTATTGTCTTCTGATTCTTACTTCCAAGGTGCCCTCTAGACTCTGATTCTAAAGGCCTGTTTCCATGAAGAATAGTTGATTTTTATGCATTCTGGAGATTTTCTTCCATATGCTTCATTCAAGTTCTTCCTGTATAACTTGTTATAAAAGATACTGTTAGCAATCAATTTCCTATTATGTATGTGTTAGTTACTGTTCTAGACCTCTTCCCGGGGCCATCCCTTAATCCAGGATATTGGTCGTGATAGGAGCATAGGGTGTCTAGGATCTTGATATTCAGGGAGTTCTGGGGTTGGACAGAAGTCATTCCCTTTGGTGCTAGAAGGTCTTTTGCTATATAGAATCCAGAAGATGAAAATAAACCTTCCGTGTTTCTGGAAAGACTATATGGCTTTCAGAAAATTCCAATGCAGAAGTGTCAGAGCTGACTATCAGTTGTCTGAAATCTGGCTTTAGTGTGAAGGAGGAGGAGAGAAAGGAGATGTTGAGTGTGAGATATGTCACGGGGCATGTATCTCAGGAGCATTCTTTGTTGTAAGATTCTTGCTCATGTGAGAAGTTGGAACCTACTGAGACCAACACTGCACATTCTGCGTAGACATAGTTTCTGGAGAGCATTATCCTCAGTGTGGAATATATTAACTACAGGGAGTAGTTTTGGGGGTGAGTAACTCTAGGGATTTGAGCTCTGGATAAGTGAGACTTACACACTACTCAGGCTCAGTCTGTGGGGTTTCATAGTTTTAGCGTTTCCCTGAATTTAGAGCACCATTGACAGTGGGTCTTGTCTTAAATTTAGATGTAAAGATACAGAGTGAGTCGATTACAATGATTCTAATGTTGGAAGTAGAGTAGTTTTTTTTTAAAAAAAATTCTTGATCAGCCTTTGTTCTGACTGTTGATGGACGACTTAATACTTTATCCCTTGAATATTGGTTGAACTCTGTAATTAACACACAGTTATTCTTAGGTGGTTAAATTTAACTGAAAAGTGATCTCTGTTAAATATAAGAGTGGGAATAAGAGAGGGAGGAGATGTACAATTTGGGACATGCTCAAGCTGACTTGTCCTAAGTGGTGGAGTTAGAAATGTGCCAGGGGATTCCAATTCAATCCCATCAAGGCGGCATGTACCAATGCCATCTCACTAGTCCAAGTGATCAATTTCAGTTCACAGTTGATTATAATGATAGGATTAAGTGTCAAAGGGCTCACATAAACAAGACTAGTGTCTGCTAATACTAACTGATACAATTAAAAAGGGAGAGAACGATCCAACATGGGAAGTGGCATATACAGCAGACTTATAGAATGGCAGATGTCCTAAACAACACTCTGGCTTCAGAATCAGCCCTTATAGCATTCGGATCTGGCTGAAGAGCCCATGAGAGTATTGTAGGCATGGAAAGCCAAGACACCCTGGCAAACAAACAAACAAACAAACAAAAAAACAAACGCTAAATGAAAGATCTCTGCGAGTGAGATCCCAGTGGAAAGAACGGGGCCATCAAAGAAGGAGGTACCTTTCTCTGAAGGGAGGAGAGAACTTCCACTTTGACTATGACCTTGTGTAAATATGATCAGAGTTGGCGAACTCAAAATGCTTCCATAGCCTTGGCAACTCATGACAAGAGCCTAGGGTGATTATTGATGCCATAAACAAGAGTGTCAATTTGCTAAGTCAACAACAGGAGTCACTGTGCACTTACTCCTCATGAAGGATCTCTGTCCTTAATGTGTTGTACTATGTGAATTAACGGTGTAACTAGTACTCAAACAGTACTTGATACTTTGTGTTTCTGTGTGGGTGCAAACTGTTGAAATCTTTACTTAATATATGCTAAATTGACCTTCTGTATTTAAAGATAATTGAAAATGAATCTTGATGTGAATGGAATGGGAGAGGGAGTGGGAGATGGGAGGGTTGCGGGTGGGAGAGAAGTTATGGGGGGGGGGAAGCCATTGTAATCCATAAACTGTACTTTAGAAATTTATATTTATTAAATAAAAGTTAAAAAAAATCTTCAGCTTTTATTATTTTTCATGGAGTACGTTGAATTCTGCTTTATTTTGGTCTGTAGTGAGTGTTTCAGTGTTGGAATTAATTTGTCAATTCCTGTCACAGCAGAGGGTTGATGACATGTGTTAGTGGCAGATGATAGCAAGCTGTGGTAACTAGTACCATAGGCTGCTCACAGACTTACTGATGGGTGCATACCCATTGCCTAGTGGATACTTGGAGCAGCTGGCCTTGTGGGGCTTGAGAAACAGAGAAACATTTCAATGACAACAATTGCTTAATGCTCCTGTAACAGTTAATATTAAGTACAATTATTAAGTGAATAAAAGAGCAGAGAAGTTTATTTTCCTACATAATAAAAAATGGGAAATTACCCATTTTTTGCTTTCATTGGTGATGGTTCTTTATTGTAAACTCCGGAAAGGTTATCTGACAATTTTTCTCTGGCTTCCTAAAACACACACAGGGAGAAACTGGAGAAAGAACAGTGCACACTTCAGAAATGAAGAAATGCTCAATAGTTTGCCCTTCACCTGAGACAACTCTGGATGACACTGTCTGTTCAGTCTCCTCGATGGCTACAGTTGGCTTGCATCTCAGTTGTGTGATCAGCTCAAACATTCTTCTCTTCTGTCACTTCCCCACTGACACACCTAAAAACCAGTTTCTAAGTAAATACCTGCATTCAATGTTTATTTCTGAATATTCTTCAGGAGCAACCCCATACAGCAAGCTGGAGACATACTCATCTCAAGTTTGCAGCTTATGGAATGGCTTCAAAAAGTTCATGGAAATATCAAGTTAAAAGATAACTTATTTTGGTGCAAATAATTTTGAAACCCACACATAGTTTTCTTATAGCCCACATTTTACTTGAACTGTTTGCAGACCTCTTGTATTTGTGAATGTCATGGAAAACAAGATATTTCATTATATCCTTTCTTATGGTCAGTGATCACAGGTTAAATAATAAAAAAACTATAAATATGTTGCTGTCTGCTAAAACAACCTATTTTATCATTGGATTCATTTTTTCTCTAGTACTGAAAGCAGTGACTGGAAGTTCAATATGAATAGAAAATAAATGAGCAGTTTAGTGAGGTAGATGTGATATCCTGTTGTTGGCTGTGTTAACTGGAGGTTGCCTAAGTGGAGATGTCCATCAGGTAGGTGAATGTGCAGATTTGAATTACAAAAAAAAAAAAAAACACAAATATGCACTCAGGAAAATCTGTCAGAATGTCTCCATTTCCTCAGTCTTTGCATTGCTATTCTTATTTCTTTGTTCCTTAGTGTATATATGATAGGATTCAAGGCGGGGGTGATAGCAAAGTCAGCAATGAACAGGTATTTGTCTACTGATGACGTGGGGAAAGGCCACACATACAGAAACATGCACGGAGTGAAGAAAAGTACGACCACCGTGATGTGAGCTGACAACGTGACGAGTGCCTTGGATAAGTCCCCTGCAGAACGTTTCCAGACGGTGGCCAAAATGAAGACGTAGGAAAGGATTAGCAGGAAGAAGGTGCCCATGCTCATAAAGCCACTGTTGGCAGCAACAACAAACTCAAACTTGGCCCCATCTGTACATGCAAGTTTAATTATCCTAGGAAAGTCACAGTAAAAGCTGTCTATTTTATTGGGCCCACAGAAAGGCAAGTTAATCACAAAAGCAAATTGAGACATCGCATGGACAACTCCAGTTACCCAGCCAATGACTACAAATAAAACACATCTTTTAGGGCTCATGATGTTCAGATAGTGAAGAGGCTTACAGATTGCAATGTACCTGTCAAACGCCATGGCTATGAGCAGCACCATTTCCACTCCTCCCATGATGTGGATGAAGCATATCTGTGTCATACAGCTTTGGAAGGAGATTGCTTTATATTCACTTAAAAGGTCTGAGATCATCTTAGGAACCGTGGTAGAGGAAACCCCAACATCATTTAGGGACAGGTTGGCCAGCAGGAAGTACATAGGAGAATGCAAGTGAGAATCAGCAATGACCAAGAAGACAATGAAGAGATTTCCCAGGATGATTCCTATGTAGAGCAAGGAGAATGTCAACGTGAGAAAAACCTTAGTTTCCCAAGAAGTGGAGAGTCCCAGCAACACAAACTCAGAGACCACAGAGTCATTCAGGCTGTCCATTGACTTGTGCACCGGAGTGATTTCAGACCACCTGTGGGTAGAGTGATGAAAAGTCTGAATAACTGGCACAAAATATATCCTTCCTCCTTTTCACTGTTATTAGGGGATTGCATAGCCTAGAATTTCAATCATTAGATTGGGTGATAAAAAAGTGGTACAGTTACATTAATTAGGAGAATGCTTACATAAAAAGTGATAAAATCTTGAATGTATTAGATGAAGGCAAGTGAGGCTGCTTCCTGTTCTGTTATTAGACTTTTGTCTTTAAGTTTTCTAGAAAATTTCTCCACCAATTATGTGAGTGATGCTTGTCTAATAATATCAGGAGAAAGAAATTACTTACACATTAATATTCCCCCACTAGTAGGCAAATCTTCTTTAGCTGAATTTATTATTTCAGTGGTAAAATAGAAATTTGTAGGACAAAAATCATTGGTACATTCCTTCTTAGTTCCACCTTGCATCCGTGCTCTGTGCCTGAACAATTTCCATGTAGGACAGTCACATGGAGATTCTTCGTGTTTAATTCATGACCATTATTATCGTAGTGATTGAATGAATCTCAGTGTTTGGCAAATTATTGATAGAAAGCTGAATATCTGTTAGGGAGTAAAAACTGCTAAGCAATGGTGTCATTCATAGACAACATGTATTAAGTGCTTTTTCTGCAGAGCAGACCCAGTAGAGAGATGAAATATCAGAGCCTGAGCTCATAGGACACCATAATCCATCAACCCTAGATATCACACTTCGTCTTTAAGTGAACCCTGGATTTTTTCAAATATCTTTCAGCTTTTTTGTACTTTTGCCAATCAAAATAAGTTTTTTTAAATCTGATTTTGTAGTCACGCCTTTCACTACCCAATTCTCCATGATACCCCAATTTCCATCATGCCTTGTTATATAAAGAATTTTATAATTTGCATATATCTTATGCAAAGATAACTTTCCAATGATAATTTTCTTTGATATTTTTGCAGGATTTGATCTTGATTATCATGATATGGCTTCTTTCTTTTGCTTTTGCCTCTGGTGAAATCTTTCCCCTTCCCAGCTCTTGCCAATAGAAATTCCATTTGTTCAGGTTGTGGGAAGAATTCTCTCAATTTTAGAACTGAAAAGCCTTGTCCCAGATCAAGAGTGTGATATTGCATTTTCCAAGCTGGTTGTTATAATCCCCAACCTGCAAACCAGGGAACTTGTAAGATTGTAGAGGAACATTCCCATTTGCTAGCATGCAACACTCTACTGTGGGGAGACCAGAGGTCTCAGGAGCTATTAGGGAGAGAAAACTCATAATCTTCCTTGTAGACAGATCAATGAAATAATACAGTCAGAACTCTGAACCTAATGGGTAGGGATGAAAAAACTGTTGCAGAAAAAAATCTTAATTGAGTGAATGAAGTAAAAGCTAAAAGTTAGAGACTCCAGACAGTTTGAATAGACTCACCCAGTAGATGTCACAGCTGAAACCCCGTCCTCCGGCTGACTGGGTTCTCTCCAGATTCCGCTGTAAGTCTGAAATGAAGTCCTCTTGGTTGTCTGATGTCAGCTTGTTGGTAGAATGTGTTGTCCTCGGTGTGGAATCCTTTAGAGTGCAGTCTCTGGGCTGGGCACCTGTCCAGCTGCGTTTTAAATAGAGCCCCAAATCTGGAACATTATCATACTATGCTCCTGGGGCATCCCTTAACTTTCCACTTTTTCTGAATTGAGACTTCTCATAACAAAGGTCACTTTTCAAAGCTAGATCCAAGTTAGTTTGGTAAGATACAATATAAAATGTTAATAAAAATGTAACAAAATAAAATATTTGTATTCTGTTTGTTCGGAAGACATAGGCTTCTATTTGGTCTGCATCTACTATGCCTTAAAATTGAACCATAATGTCAGTTCTAGTGCCAGAAGAAGTTAGATGAGCCGTGTAGACAGGCAAGCAACAGCCAGTTCAGTACTGCCGTGTTGTTACTGTACTCCTTGTTTGTTTTTTTAATTTTTCATATATTTTATTATTACTTAAGATTTTAATTTACATGTCAGAATGGCACCCGTCTCTGCAGTAAATGTGACATCTAACACATGCATGAACACACAAATCATACTGATTACATCAGAGCAGTCAGCTTCTCTGTCTTCCTATCATCACTCCAAGCTTGGAGCGTTTGAGCCCTTCCCTTCTGGTCACTCATAAATAAATTGTATATTATTGTAAGCCGTCGTTCCCTGTTGTGCAGTGGGGCACTAAGGATGAGTCCCTCCATGGAGTTGTATTTTGGTGTCTGTTATCCCACCTGCCTCCTCCCTCCTCACCCTCCTTAGTCTGGTAATCAGCACTGGGCTTCACATGACTTTTTCACTGTGCTCTTGATGGTAGAGCCTACTTGAACTTCTGTTTCCTGTGACTCAGAGGAACACTGGAAGTAATCCTCTCACCAGCAGCTTAATTATGGAGCGATATCGTGTGTTTATCTCCAAGTGATAAAAAGATAAAGGGAGGAGACTTTGTAATGTACTAGTATATTAAAGAAACAGCGTGTAAATATAGCATATTTACAAACTCAGACTTATAGTGAGCTCTTCTCCTTTTTGGATTCTCTGAAAGGAGCTGATGATAATTTTGTGACCTCTCTCAAAGTCACCACCTGAGGAGGCGCACATGGATGGCTGCTGTATCTTGCAAGCCCTCTTGTGCGTGTTGCTTCAGTCGCATGGTCATTATCCCCGCAGGACATTCACACACCCGGAGTCTGAGACTCATCAAGTCCCTCTTTTCTGTTTGTACTTCATTTCAAATGACAGTCCCTGTATATTCAGTACCATGGCGGGCTTCTCAATGTCTCCAGCAGTACCCAGGCCAGCCTCTGAATCTGACCCCAGCTAGATACATGTGGGCCTTCCATGCAGACTTCACTTTCTGGTACTGTGATGACTTGGAGTGAACAAACGGTTTGGTAGAAGGTGCGCCCAGCTCTGGGAGATGACCGGCACTGGACTCCGGGTCCCTGTGGAGCAGAGGACTGCTGGAAGTGGACGCGCTGAACACATTCCTTGCCATCTCAGCAGGCAGCTGGACCCCAGGAAGAGGTGATTCAGTGCACCACTGGGATTTTGCAGACGGAAAGATGTTTTTGTTTTCTGTTTTGTGACTTTGATTGCCTTAGTCCTGTTTAACCTGTAGAAAACTGACCGGGTAACTTCACTGAGGTTTCTGAGCTTGAAATGGAGTTATAGAATGGTCCAGTACTTTTGCGATTTTTCCACTGTGGCTGGGTTTTGTTTTGTTACTCTCTCTAAGGAGAAACTTTTACTGAGAACCAATGGTTGCCCCATGGCAGGGAAGGGGCCTTCCTCGGAACGCATGATTGGAATCACCAAAAGGGGATTTCTAGAGTGCTGGCCACCGCCTCAGAGAGAAGGGGCAGGCCCTCTATCTCACAAATGTTTTAAAATACATTAGCCACCACTGAACAAGGAATGTACAGAAATGGCTTCTAGGGAGAGAGCTAAGGGATAACAACTCGCACTGAAATACACTAAATACTTGATTCCATGAGTCAGTTTATTGTAGCTTTTAATTTCTGGAAAATAAGAGAGATTTTTGTATTTATTACTTAATAAGTGAATGAAGCTATTTTTAAATAAAAGAAAACCAAGCTGCTGCTGTTACCTGCAAGAACAACAAACTCTGTTACTTTGTACAAATTTGTGAATGCTTTGAGAAGAAATACAGTCTAAAAATAGTTATTTACCAAATGCTACCAGGCTCTGCAGAAGCTTGGGTGCTTATAAAATGTTCCTAGGGATGTCACAATATAATCTTTGTAATAAAAATGCCATTTGTAAAAACCCGTAGGTTTTTTTTTTTTTTAAAAAACTATGGTCGACTAGTACTTAATTGTTTTATATACCTTCTGACAAAATAGAGTTTATGCTATGATTACTATTTTTGTAGCATTTTTGGTAAATTCTTTTAAGATTTAGTTTACTTGAGAGGCAGGGTTATGGATAGAGAGAGGGAGAGACAGAGAAAGAGGTTTTCCATACGCTTGTTCACTCCCCAAATGGCTACAACAGTCAGAGCTGGGTTGATCCAAGCCAGGAGCCAGGAGCTTCCTCCTGGTCTCCCACGTGGGTGCAGGGTCTCAAACACTTGTGCCATCTCCCACTGCTTTCTCAGGCACTTTAGCAGGGCTGGATGGGAAGTGGAGCAGCTGGGACTTGAACCAGTGCCGATATGGGATGCTGGCACTGAGGTGGCCACAGTGGCCTCTCATTCACTTCTGAATGAGCAAGGTTTTCAAAATCACACTCAGCTTTGTGTCTTCTCTGTGACTTCTAGATTTTTAAACAAGTAACTCCCAACATTTCTCAGCCTCATTTAAATTTGCAGGGTTAGTCTTTATGAAGAACTTGACAAAATATTTAGAGACCAGGAAAGGAATAATAACAATATTGTTAAGCTCAATCAAATTGCCATTCAGAAACTACATGTGTTTAAAGGGACTTACTTTTGTAGCCTTGAGTGGCCTTGATTAAGATATGTGAGACTGGACTTTGTGCTTACTTCTTGTTTTTGTCCAGCACTCCAAACATTTGGTTTGTCTGGCACCAGATTAAGAATCTAGGTAATAATAAGTAGCAATAACATACTGTAATTTTCTAAATCACTAGAAGAAAGACTTCTGAATGTTCACACTACAAAGGAACTTTGAATATATAAAGTGATGGATGCTAATTATCCTAATATCATCATTAAAATGCATGTATCAAAATATTAAATTGTGCCCCATAAATATGTACAATCATTGTTTGTCAATAAAAAATTAAAAATTAAAACAAAATCCATATGGTATGCCATTTTATGTACCAAGTCAAAGGAACATTGTCCTTTTATCTCAGAGCCTCGTCATAAATATGACAAGCTATTTTTAGTATTAGTATTAAGAAATGTAAAAGTTATATAGATCTAGGAGCCCTCATTAATGTACTACGTTAATGACGTAACTTAGGCTTATTTAGCATGTCAATAACTACTACCAGTTCACTAATATTAGTTTTCAACATAAGTAGCTACAGACATTCTACTGCTTGGGAATATTTTTTTCTCCTTGAAATGACTTTTCAGTATGCATTGTTGCATGACTATTTCTTTCTTTTTCTTTAATTTAATTTTACTGTGTGGCAAACTTCTAATAATCTTTCTTTCTCTTCAGGCCATGGGGTTTCCAAGGCAGAATCCCTGTGATGAATAGACTGAGGACGATTAGATCACCATGCAGGACGTGGTCACTGTGCGCTGGGGTCAGTGCAGTGGCAGGTCTAACTCTGATTCTATCTGATTAACAACCAGAGTAAGGAAAACATTTTAAGAAGTACATATTAATATGTTGAAAAACCTCTTTAATGTCTCTTTTTCTTGTCATTTTTTGGTCAGGTAAGCAATGAGATGAAGTTGAAGTTGATAGTCTATTGAAATGCCATTATAATAAGGAATTTCTGCTTTCCAATTCAAGAAAAGTTTATTTATGTGCCCCAACTATTGGCACTGAACAAAGGAAACTTCAAATTTTTGTTTCCCACTGATAAATTGTTCTACAGATCTGGAATCTACCTTGATTCCTGGAAATCTTTTTGTGTCTGGGTCACAGCATGCTCCAGGAGTGACTAGAGACTTGCATGTTGACCACTAAGTATACTGCTCCGGACAGTGCCTTGAAGGTTTATGAAAACTCACTAAGCTTGGAGCTGTTTCTTCTTCCCTTCACTTTCCAATACTGTTATGTTGGTGAATCTGTTGCTTCCTTATATTTACTCAAAGGATTTTAACGAGTATTACAGCTTCTACTTTTGGCTTCATATTATATTTTCATGCAAACAAGAGGAAAGCACAAATAGTCCATGTTTCATGGTAGGTGGATGAGCAGGTACAGGGAGTGGAAAGGAAAATAAGTGAAGTAATATTCTACCAGCCCTTTTCTGTTTAACAACTGTGTTATGGCATGAGTTTTGTTTGATAGCAAGAAACTTTTTTTTAAAGATTTTTTTTTGTTTATTTGAATGTCAGAGTTACACACAGAGAGAAGAAGGCAGAGAGAGAGAGAGAGAGGGAGAGAGCGAGAGCGAGAGTGAATCTTCCATCCGATGGTTCACTCCCCAGATGGACGCAATGGCTGAAGCTGTGCCGATCTGAAGTCAGGAGCCAGTAGCTTCCTCCAGGTCTCCCACGCAGATGCAGGGGCCCAAGGACTTAGGCTGACTTCTACTGCTTTCCCAGACCACAGCAGAGAGCTGGATTGGAAGTGGAGCAGGCAGGTCTCAAACTGGCGCCCATATGGGATGCTGGCACTGTAAGTGGCGTTACCCACTACACCACAGCGCTGGCACCAAGCAATAGACTTTTTATATGAATTAATTATACTTCAATACCTTTGTCACTTGGTTCTTTGGAGGCAGAGAGTCATTTGAAGATCAAAAATCAGTGGATATAAAATTACTGGAGAAATGCCTATGTTTTACAGAGGTATTGGCTTGTTGTATAAGACATCAAAACTTGTTTGGTGGTCAGAGAATCTTGTTGGATAAGATTAAGTAAGTAAAAAAAATATATAGTTAACATTTAACATAAAAATTTCACAAGTGATAATTTTACTTTGGACAGAAGTTTAAATTGTTGATAAATCTTTATTTATTCCATACTTGTAAACTTTATTCAAAAGTATAAAAATACCTTTGGATATTACTGAGTGGACCAAAGATTTTAGGAATGCTGAATGTGTTAAAAAAGGAATCACATTTAAAAATATACAAATAAAATTGTCAGAGAGAAGTTCTTAAGAAGTATTCTATAATTACTTTAAAGTTTCTGATGGAAAGTAGGAAGGAATGTTAAGGAAACCATTAAGAATATATTTTCCAAGTGACTGACCTGGTTGGTCAGATGTTGTGCATCCCAATTCCTATGAGTTGCTAATGGACTTCTAGCAATTTTGAGGGGAATGCAGAGTTGAAAAACACGTTACTTTTTTTTTTTTTGTAATTTATGAAAACTCACTAAGCTTGGAGCTGTTATCATTACCTAAAATAAATGAAAAGTTAGCATAGGGAAGACTCATTCAGGAAATTAGAGAAAGACAAAAATTTGTGTATACCTTCACAAACATTTTTATCATTTTCAAATAACCAAGATTAGTGAAAAACAAGTGGGGAATGATGTAAAATAACTTGATAGTAGTTTTTGTTTAATTAGTCACTATTTCTTTTTTTGGGAAAAGAAATTTTCACAAATAGAAATAGTCAACATGCAAAGTACTTATGTAAGAAGCATGCACTGAGATAAGGTTAGGTATTAATAGCAGGACATGGAATATGAATTCAAGTTCATGTTAAGTACAGTTTACCCCAGGAAGGTAGATAGCAGTTTGCTGATGACTGAAAAATAGTAGATGATTGCTTGTGCCTTGCAAATGACATCCCCAGTTCTGCTACTGCTGCTGCTGTTTCGGCTCCTGCTTCATTCAGTGAAGAGAAAGTCATGAGAAACATGCAGATGTGAGCAGCCTTGAAGGATCCTTTAGGGTGGGAGGTTAGGGCAGTTCTCTGAAATGACTGGATTCCGAGGTGGAGGAGAAAAGGGGAATTATATTACTTCAGAAGACCACGAAGCATAAAGAAGTGCACTTTCTAAGGAGGAAAATGAGAACATAAATATTTAGTAAAACTTATTTAGCCAACAAAAAAAATAGAGCAGAGCTCACTTACACGGAGGTCTCTGGAGAGTATATCAGCACCCTGAAGTCCAGTCCATTGATTGCATCCCAGCCTCTAGAAGTGGACCCAGAGGCAGCCTCCTTGGCATAGTGTGTTTTGACAGAGGCGCATACCTGTTAGGTCTTTTTGTTGCATGTTAGTTATTCTATAGAATATGCTGCTGAAATGTCTTCTATCGATTCTTTTCTAAAGATAAAAAATTAAAATAGAGTACACATGTATTTCAAAGATCAACTGTTGATTCTCATTGTCTTTTGGATGAATTCTCTTACTCTTGTTGGATTATCAAATACTTCTATTTTCTCTGCCTTTATTCTGTCACTTCCCTCTTTATCTTTTCTAAAATCTCTCCATTTTAAATGTCTATTATAATTACCCAATACTTGATCCTATTTATATGGTCACTTTAACACTTAATCCTATCTATATGTTCACTTTAATACTTAATATGATCACTTTAATGCTTAAGATGACTTTCTTTATCACCCAGCTTAATGAGATTTGGGGTTCCATGACAAGTTTTTTGTTTTTTTTGTTTTTGTTTTTTTTTTTTAAATTGGATTTTTTCCTTTCTTTTTTTTTTATTTTTGACAGGCAGAGTGGATAGTGAGAGAGAGAGACAGAGAGAAAGGTCTTCCTTTTGCCGTTGGTTCACCCTCCAATGGCTGCCGCGGCAAGCGCACTGCGGCCGGCGCACCACGCTGATCCGATGGCAGGAGCCAGGTGCTTCTCCTGGTCTCCCATGGGGTGCAGGGCCCAAGGACTTGGGCCATCCTCCACTGCACTCCCTGGCCACAGCAGAGAGCTGGTCTGGAAGAGGGGCAACCGGGACAGGATCGGTGCCCCGACCGGGACTAGAACCCGGTGTGCCGGCGCCGCAAGGCGGAGGATTAGCCTAGTGAGCCGCGGCGCCGGCCTCCATGACAAGTTTTTAAACTGTTCCCTTAGAAGTTAGTCCTTAGGAATGTATGGAGAACTATACAGCTTCACAGTTACAAACTTCCTCCTCCCTCTCTTATTCCCACTCGTATTTCTTTTTTTTTCCAACTTTTATTTAATAAATATAAATTTAATAAATATAAATTTCCAAAGTACAACTTTTGAATTATAGTGGCTTTTCCCCCCATCTCCTCCCGCCCACCCGCAACCATCCCATCTCCAACTCCCTCTTCCATCCCATTCTCCCATCCCATCAAGATTCATTTTCAATTATCTTTATATACAGAAAATCAACTTAGTATACTCTAAGATTTCACCAGACTGCACCCACAGAGACACTCAAAGTATAGCGTACTGTTTGAGTAGTAGTTTTATCATTAATTTGCATAGTACAACACAACACATTAAGGACAGAGATCCTACATGAGGAGTAAGTGCACAGTGACTCCCGTTATTGATTTAACAATTTACACTCTTATTTATGACATCAGTAATCACCCTAGGCTCTTGTCATGAGCTGCCAAGGCTATGGAAGTCTCTTGAGTTCACAAACTCCAATCTTATTTAGACAAGGCCATAGTCAAAGTGGAAGTTCTCTCCTCCCTGCAGAGAAAGGTACCTCCTTCTTTGATGGCCAGTTCTTTCCACTAGGATCTCACTCACAGAGATCTTTTATTTAGGGTTTTTTTTTTTTTTTTGCCACAGTGTCTTGGCTTTCCATGCTGGGAGACTCTCATGGGCTTTTTAGCCAGATCTGAATGCCTTAAGGGCTGATTCTGAGGCCAGACTGCTGTTTAGGGCATTTGCCTTTCTATGAGTCTGCTGTGTATCCTGCTTCCCATGTAGGATCATTCTCTCCTTTTTAATTCTATCAATTATTATTAGCAGACACTGGTCTTATTTATGTAATCCCTTTGACACTTAATCCTATCTTTTTGATCAATTATGAACTTAAACTGATCACTTTGACTAGTGAGATGGCATTGGTACCTGCCACCTTGATGGGATTGAATTGGAATCCTCTGGTACATTTCTAGCTCTACCATTAGGGATAAGTCTGTGTGAGCATGTGTCGAACTGTACATTTTGCAACTTAGTATTTTATGCCTTTTAGTATTTTTTTGTTCTACTTAATACCATTGGCTGAACTCTTTAATTAACACACAATTACTCTTAGGTGTTTAAAATTAACTGAAAAGTGATCCTTGTTAAATATAAGAGTGGGAATAACAGAGGGAGGAGATTTACAGTTCAGCACATGCTCCCACTCTTATTTCTTACTGAGATCCATCCTCAATTGACTTTATACACATATGATTAACACTGTCTTATATAATGAGCTCAACAAATATTATGAAGAGAAAAAAATGAAAAATAAAAAAAAAAAACTCCACACACTATTCCTTGACAATCAAGACAAGGGTAGCTCAGGTCATCCCTTCTCAAAGTGTCAATTTCACTTCAGCAGATTTCATTTTAGGTGCTCTATTCATTCTTGCAGATCAGGGAGTACATATGAACATATGGTATTTGTCCCTTTGGGACTGACTTATTTCACTAAGTATGATGTTTTCCAGATTCATCCATTTTATTGCAAATAACTGGATTTCATTTTTTTTACTGCTGTGTAGTATGGGATATAGTGTACATATCCCATAATTTCTTTATCCAGTCTTTGGTTGACAGTCATTGAGGTTGGTTCCATGTCTTAGCTATAGTGAATTGAGCTTCAATAAACAAAGGGGTGCAGGTAACTATTTTATCTGCTGATGTCATTTCCCTTGGGTAAATTCCCAGGATTGGAATGGCTGGGTCAAATGGTAAATCTATATTCAGATTGCTGAGGTATCTCCATACTATCCTCCAAAGGCTTTACCAGTCTGCAATCCCACCAAAATGGATTAGGTATCTTTTCCCCAACATCCTCCCAACATTTGTTGTTTGTAGATTTCTGTATAAAAGTCATTCCAACTGGGGTGAAGTGACACCTCATTGTGGTTTTGATTTGCATTTCCCTGACAGCTACTGATCCTGAACATTTTTCCATGTGTTTGTTGGCCATTTGGATTTTCATTTTTTAGAAATATCTGTTTAAGTCCTTTACTCATCTCTTAATGGGATTGTTTGTTTTGTTGTTGTGGAGTTTCTTGATCTCTTTGTACATTCTGATTATTAATCCTTTATCAGTTGCATAGTTTGCAAATAATTTCTCCCATTCTGTTGGTTGCCTCTTCACTTTCCTGAGTTTTTCTTTTTCAGTGAGAAAGGTCTCAATTTGATGTAATCCCATTTGTTAATTTTGGCTTTGACTACCTATGCCTCTGGGGTCTTTTCCAAGAACTCTTTGCCTATGCCAATGTTCTCTAACAGTTTGATGGTGTTGGGTGTAGATTTAGATCTTTAATCCATTTTGCGTGGATTTTTGTGTCAGGTGTAAGTTAGGGGTCTTACTTCATACTTCTGCATGTGGAAATCCAGTTTTCCTAGCATCATTTATTGAATAATCTGTCCTTGCTCCAGGGATTGGTTTTAGCTCCTTGGTCAAATATAAGTTGGTTGTAGATGCTTGGATTGATTTCTGGTGATTCAAATTCAATTTCATTGATCTATCCTTTTATTTTTTTGTAGCAGTACTAGGCTGTTTTAATTATAATTGCCTTGTAGAATGTCTTAAAATCTGGTATTGTGATGTCTTTGGCTTTGTTTTTGTTGTCCAAGATTTCTTTAGCTATCCTAGGTCTCCTATGTTTCCATATGAATTCTAGCATCATTTTTTCTATATCTGAGAATAATGTCCTTGGTATTTTGATTGGCTTCACATTGAATCTGTAAATTGCTTTAAGAAGAATAGACATATTGATGCTATTGATTCTCCCAGTCCATGAACATGGAAGATTTTTCTATTTCTTTGTATCTTCTCCTATTTCTTCCTTTAATGTTTTGTAATTCTCATCATAGAGATCTTTGACATCCTTGGTTAAATTTATCCAAGGTATTTGATTTTTTGTTGGCTATTGTGAATTGGATTGTCCCTAGAAGTTCATTCTCAGCCTTGGCATTGTCTGTGTATATAAGGCTGTTGAATTTTATGTACTGATTTTATATCCTGCTACTTTACCAAACTCTTCTATGAATTCCAATAGTCTCTTGGTGGAGTCTTTTGGATCTCCTATATATAGAATTATGTCATCTGAAAATAGGGATAGTTTGACTTCCTGCTTCTCAATTTGTAACACTTTGATTTCTTTTTCTTGCCTAATGGCTGTAGCCAATACTTCAAGGACTATATTGAATAGCAATGGTGAGAATGGGCATACTTGTCTGGTACTGGATCTCAGTGTGAATGCTTCCAAGTTTTCCCCATTCAGTAGGATGCTGACTGTGGGTTTGTCATAAACTGCCTTGATTGTGTTTTGGAAGTTTCCTTCTAGACCCAATTTGTTTAGAGTTTTCATCATGAAAGGGTGTTGTATTTTATCAAATGCTTTCTCTGCATCTATTGAGAAAATCATATGGTTTTTGTTCTGCAGTTTGTTAATGTTATGTTTCACACTGATTAATTTTCAAATGTTGAGCTATCCCTGCACACCAGGGATAAATCCCACTTGTTCTGGGTGGACGATCTTTCTGAAGTGTTGTTGGATTTGATTGGCTAGAATTTTGTTGAGGATTTTTGTGTCTATGTTCATCAGGGAAATTGGTCTGTAATTCTCTTTCAATGCTGCATCTTTTTCAGGTTTAGGAATTAAGGTGATGCTAGCTTCATAGAAAGAATTTGAGAGAATTACCTCCCTTTCAATTGTTTTGAATAACTGAGAAGAATTGAAGTTAGTTCTTTATTTGTCTGATAAAATTCAGCATTGAATCCATCTAGTCAGCTTTCTTTGTTGTAGGGTTTTGTTACTGATTCAATTTCTGTCTAAGTTATGGGTCTGTTTAGGTTTTCTATGTCTACATGGATCAATTTAGGTAGGTTGTATGTGTCCCAGAATCTGTACATTTCTAGGTTTCCCAGTTTGTTGGCATAAAGTTCTTTGTAGTAATTTCTGATGATTCTTTTTAATTTCTGCAGTGTCTATAGTTAATTTCCTTTTCATCTCTAATTTTATTGATTCAAATTTTTTCTCTCCTTTTCTTGGTTAGTTGGGGCACTGGTGTGTCAATTTTGTTTATTTTTCAAAAAAACAGCTCTTTGTTTTGCTAATCTCTTGTATTTTTTGGATTCAATTTTGTTGATTTCTTTTCTAATTTTAATTATTTCTTCTACTAGTTTTGGGTTTGGTTTGTTGTTTTTCTAGATCCTTGAGATATATTGATAGTTCATTTATTTGGTGCCTTTCCAGTTTCTTGATGTATGCACCAATTGTTATAAACTTTCCTCTTAACACTGCTCTTCCTGCAATCCTAGGTTTTGATATGTTGTATTGTCATCTTCATTTGTTTCCTGAAAGTTTTTAATTTATCTTCTGATTTCTTATGATCCACAGTTCATTCAGGAGGATGTTGTTCAGTCTCCATGTATTTGCATATGTTCTGGAGATTCCTGAGTTGTTTATTTACAGCTTCATTGCATTGTGGTACAAGAAGATGCATGGTATGATTTCAATTTTTTTGAATTTGCTGAGAGTTGCATTAAGGCCTAGCATGTGGTCAATCCTAGAGAAAGATCCATGCACTATTGAGAAGATATATATTCTACAACTGTAGAATGAAAAGTTTTGTAGATATGTTAGGTCCATTTGGTCAATAATGTCGATTAACTCTGCTGTTTCCTTGATGATTTTCTGTCTGATTGAACTGTCCATTGCTGAAAGTGGGGTATGAAGTCCCCCATTACTATTGTATTTGAATCTATGTCTCCCTTTAGATCCATTAACATTTCTTTTAAATAGCTAGGTGCCCTGTAATTAGGTGCATATATATTTATGATAGTTACATCTTTCTGTTGAATTGATCCCTTAAACATACATAGTGACTTTCTTTGTTTCATTTAACAGTTTTTATTTTAAAGTCTATTTTATCTGATATTAGGATGGCTACACCAGCTCATTTTGTTTTCTGTTGGCATGGAATATTTTTTCCATCCTTTGACTTTCAGTCTGTGTGCAAAATCTTTGTTGTGGAGATATGTTTCTTGTAGGCAGCAAATAGATGTTTTTTTTTAAATCCATTCAATCTGTCTGTGTCTTTTAACTGGAGATTTGAAGCTATTTATAATCAAGGTGACTACTGATAAGTAACAGCTTTGCCCTGGCATTTTTCCAAATATATTTCTATTTTTTTGAATTTCCTTTGAAGTTTTCCTGGGAAATTTCCTTCTTTTACCTTATTTTTAGTGATGACCATGTTTCTGTGTTTCTGTGTGTAGCACATCCTTAAGCATCTTCTGTAGTGATGGACAGGTGGTGACAAATTGTTTCAATTTCTGTTGGTCTTGGAAGGTCTGTATTTCACCTTCATTTATAAGTGAGAGCCTTTCAGGGTATAGTATTCTGGGTTGACAGTTCTTTTCTCTTAAGATTTGGAATATATTTTGCCATTCTCTTCTAGCCTATAGGGTTTCTGATGAGAAGTCTGCTGTGAGTCTAATTGGAGATCCTCTGAAAGTAATCTGGATTTCTTGTGTGTACATTTTAGAATATTTTCTTTATGTTTTACTGTTGTGAGTTTGATTAAAACGTGTTGTGGTGAAGATCTTCCTGGTCTTGGACTATTAGGAGTTCTATATGCTTCTTGTACTTTGATGTCCCTTTATTTCTCCAAATTAGGGAAGTTTCCTGTTATTTCACCAAAAGGAATTCTAATCCTTTCTCTCTTTCCACACCTTCAGGAAAAATTAGAACACATATATTGGGTGATTTCATAATATCCTATAGATTCCCAACAATTTTTTTAGTTTTCTGTTTTCCTTTTCTTGTTCTTGGTTTGACTGTATAATTTCCTGTGCTTTATCTTCTATGTCAGATATGCTTTCTTCTGCTTTACCAATTCTGTTGTTGAGGATTCTCACTGTATTTTTTATTTGCTCTATTGAATTCTTCATTTCATTTTGATTTCTCTTTTAGATCTCAATTTCATGGGAAAAATTTTCTTTCATATAATTTACAGAATTCAGTAGCTTATGCATTTGTTTCTGATTACTTCTGGGTAAACTTATGATCAATGTTTTAAATTCCATTTCTGGCATTTCTTCAATCTTCTCACCTTCACAAATTAGTATTGAAGTTCTTTTTGGGGCATCATGTTGTTGCTGTGGATTCTTTCTGAGAGGAGGAGCGTGGTGGGGGCAAGAGGTGTGGAGTCACCACACAGACCCCTGGAGTTGGGTGAAAGTGGGCCAGAGGCGAGCAGCCCACAGATTCATTTATTCCAGTTGGTACAGCAGCTTAAATAGCCAAGGCAGCCAATCTGGTCAAGGAGCGGTCTATGCCCCAACCAATCACAGCTTGTTGCCAGGAAGTATCTGAAGCCATCTAATCACAGCCTTTTGCCAGGCAGGCTCTGTTGCCAAGTGGGTTTTGAAGCCATTCCTGAGTAACTGATGCTCACTTGCAGGCAGCCATCTTGGCAAGGTCTTCTCATTCCACCACATCATGTTATCTTCCTTATTCTTTATTCATGAATTTGTGCATTTTTATTCAGCATTTGTGGAGATACACGTTGGTTTCTTCTTTGATTTTTCCACTGTGGCAGCTTTTATCTTTGTACTGTGTCCTTGTAGTTATGCGGAGTGTCTGCTTTCAGTGAATATCTAGAGGTGTTTGGTGGGTGTGGCCAGGGAGTTCAGTTCTCCAGGGTGAAGGGAGTATCTGAGGTGACACACTAAGTTTGGCTTGATAAATCTCTTTTTTTTTTTCTAATCAGAAGGGAGATTTATTCTGCTCAGCTGAACTCCTCTCCTCAAAGGTGACCAGTGCCTGAGTGCTAGCCCCAGTGAGTATAATATTCCTTCACTCTGTCCAAAGGACCACAAAAAGGATCTGTGCAGTCTTCAGTGTAAGCTCAAATTCCTCGGCAATGCACCTCACCAGGTAACCAGGAAGCCCTGAGTCTCCCACAGTGATTTCCCAAAGTCCCAGCTACACTGTGAGTCTTTCCACCCAGCCTCAGTTTTTTTCTTTTTTTATGGTTCTGGCACACAAGCCTCCCAGTCATGAGCACTCAGCCCCCTGTTAGCTCTCCCTACCAGAGTCAGGAGTTTCCACTCAGCTGAATGCTGGATGTGGACACAAGCTGGCGCAGCTGTTACATACCAAAATGGTGCCCACTCTACAGCTTGTTACAAGTCACCATGGTAAGGTGATTGGGAAGTGAGAAATATGTCTCCTTTTTTTCCCCTCTAGTTTGTTAGGTACACTATCCCCCTCGGGACTCTAGGCCGGATTCCCTCTAGGATCTTCCTGCAACTCTATTGCCAGTGGCTTGGGCTGCTACAGCCTGGTCTCATCTCACTCTCCTGTACTGATATGGAAGCTCTCAGCTGCTGGAGTTCTGAGCTGTGGGCAACTATGCCCTCCACGTAGGTCCACTATGTCCCTCTAATTTGCATAGAATTTTCTCTGCTGTTTTCTCCCTAAATCTTCCCTGACACTGCACTCTCCACTTTTTTTAAGCTATCCTCTCCTAGACCAGAGCAGTAAGCTCCCTCCCTACTCCACCATCTTGGAACCTTAAATACCTTTGGTGTATTACTTTATAATTGTTTGTCATTGTTTATTTAAGGTAATAGCCAATGAATAAAACAAGTTATTCTCTCAAATCTGAATTTGTGTTCCTGAGGCTTTCTACCTACAGACAAGTTCAGCATTTCCTTCTGGCCTTCTCTACGTTGTTTTATATAAAAATTGTTCTTGGGAACCTGCTTATTGTCTTTCACTGACATTTGATGCTCATTTACATCTCCCAATGTACTTCCTTTTGGGAAATCTTTCATTCATTCATTTCTGCCTTTCTACTCTTGCAGTTCCTAAAATGATTTCTGACCTTTAGTTTACCAGGTTTGTGTCACCCAGATATTTGCCCTTCATGTCCTGGGTGGATCTGAGATGGTGCTGCTCATAGCCACAGTCTTAGACAGATATGTGGTCATATGTAAGCCCCTCCATTATGAACCCATGGATGTGCAATTTGCTTCTGTCTGGTGCTTGGGTTATTGGTCTTAATTCACTTCTCAGCGGCCCAGTTAGCTTTTGTTGTTCATTTGTCATTTTGTAGTCCTAATGAGATGGTTTTCACTGTGATTTTCTCTGGTTCATCAAACTTGCCTACACAGACCCAGACAGAATGGAGTCACTGGTTACTGCAAACAGTGGATTCATTTCTGTGGGCATCTTCTTCTTACTGATTATCTTTTATGTCATCATCCTGTCTACTGTGTGGGAACATTCTTCATGTGATTTTTCCAAGGCCCTCTCAACTCTTTCAGCTCATATCACTATAGTGGTGTTGTTCTTTGGACCATGCATTTTTATTTATATGTGGCTATTTCCCACAGTTCCAGTGGATAATCTTGCCTTATTGGACTTTATGATTACACCCATCCTGTATCCTGTCATTTATACCTTGAAACAAAGACATGAAGATGGCATTGAGGATACTGGGTAGAAAAGTCCTGAGCTTGAGGAACATCTCCTAAATAGCTTAAAAGAGCACAGTATTTTTGTTGTGTTCTACAGACTCTTCAAATGCTGAAATCATTATACAAAAATATGGGTATTAACTGAAATATACTCAAAGTGTTTAATGTATATACCATCATATTAGGTCAAAAAATGTAATCTGTTGAAAATATAGGGTTGGGGAGCAAACAATATGAATAGTTTTATTCCAATTCTATACTAATTTATTTTATTACATATTTAGTTTCTCATTGTGGACATTTTTCATGTACCTTGAGACTTGCAAATAGAGAAAGCAAACATTTTTGTGAGGCTTATATTTTAGTAAATCATATGCAACCTTGAAAAGTTTATAAACACAATTACAATACTGTAGTCATAGAACAATTAATCTATGTTCCAATATTTATTTATGGACTGGATGATTTTCTCATAAATATATTAGCTTTCATAACATTTATTCCTTTGAAATAAAATAGCCACACAGTACATGTAGAATACTTTTTATGCTCATTAATCTTTTTTTAAAATTGTTTTGGTTCATTCTTTATAAATGATTAGCTGTTCTTAATTTAAATATTTTAATTAAACATCTGTAATATTGAAAATAGATGATTGCTTATGAGTAACATTGAATTATCACATGAACTCTATTTAAAAAGCTATTTTACTATTTATTTTTAGTTCTAAGAAATTTTTAAAGAAAGTTAATGAGAAAGTATAATTTATAGCTTTTGTAGTTACTGAAAGTATGGCTTCAAATATAAGATCATCTAGATTTCAATTAATTCAATTAGAGGTAATATATTCAGCTTTTGAGGGACTTTGAAATATGAATATGCTACTTCCCTTCACATTAAATGCACAATGTGAATAATTAAACTTATATATTGTCTGAAACCCAAACAGTATGTGAAGGAGAAAAGTTTA
Source organism: Lepus europaeus (assembly GCF_033115175.1). NCBI lineage: Eukaryota > Metazoa > Chordata > Mammalia > Lagomorpha > Leporidae > Lepus > Lepus europaeus. Next base: position 54,462,606 of record NC_084837.1, on the reverse strand, counting down.
AGCTTGGAGGAAGAAGGAACAGTGTTGGAGAAATGAGGTGATAGGTATGGGTCTTGCTTCATGCTTCTGCACGTGGAAATCCAGTTTTCCCAGCACCATTTATTGAATAGACTGTCCTTACTCCAGGGATTGGTTTTGGGTCCTTGATCAAATATAAGTTGGTTGTAGATGTTTGGATTGATTTCTGGTGTTTCTATTCTGTTCCATTGGTTTATCCATCTGTTTCTGTACCAGAATCATGCTGTTTTGATTACAACTGCTCTGTAATATGTCCTGAAATCTGGTATTGTGATGCCTCCAGCTTTGTTTCTGTTGTACAAGATTGCTTTAGCTATTCGAGGTCTCCTGTGTCTCCATATGAATTTCAGCATCATTTTTCCAGATCTGAGAAGAATGTTTTTGGTATCTTGATTGGTATTGCATTGAATCTGTAAATTGCTTTTGGGAGATAGGACATTTTGACGATATTGATTCTTCCAATCCATGAGCATGGAAGATTTTTTCATTTTTTGGTATCCTCTTCTATTTCTTTCTTTAAGATTTTATAATTCTCATCGTAGAGATCTTTAACGTCCTTGGTTAAATTTATTCCAAGGTATTTGATCACTATCAATCAGGGAAATGTAAATCAAAACCACAATGAGGTTTCACCTCACCACAGTTAGAATGGTTCACATGCAGAAATCTACCAACAACAGATGCTAGCGAGGAGGTGGGGAAAAATAGACACTAATCACTGTTGGTGGTAATGACATCTGGTAAAGCTACTATGGAAGTCATTCTGGAAATTCCTCAGAAACCTGAATATTACCCTACAACACAACCCAGCCATCCCACTCCTTGGAATTTACCCAAAGGAAATTAAATTGGTAAACAAAAAAGCTGTCTGCACATTAATGTTTATTGCAGCTCAATTCACAATAGCTAAGACCTGGAATCAACCCAAATGCCCATTAACAGTGGACTGGATAAAGAAATTATGGGACATGTACTCTATAGAATACTATACAGCAGTCAAAAACAATGAAATCCGGACATTTGCAACAAGATGGAGGAATCTGGAAACCATCATGCTGAGTGAATTAAGCCAGTCCCAAAGGGGCAAATATCATATGTTCTCCCTGATCAGTAACAACTAACCAAGCACCAAAAAGGAAACCTGTTGAAGTGAAATGGACACTATGAGCAACAGTGACTTGATCAGCCCTTGTCCTGACTGTTGATGTACAACTTAATACTTTATCCCTATTAATACTTTTTTTGTCCTACTTAATACTATTGTTTGAACTCTGTAAATAACATACAATTATTCTTAGGTGTTTAAATTTAACGGAAAAGTGATCACTGTTAAATATAAGAGTGGGAATAAGAGAGGGAGAAGATCTACAATTTGGGAATGCTTAATCGGACTTGCCCCAAATGGTAGAGTTAGAAATGTGCCAGGGGATTCCAATTCAATCCCATCAAGGTGGCATGTACCAATGCCATCTCACTTGTCCAAGTGATCAATTTCAGTTCACAGTTGATCACATTGATAGGTCTAAGAGTCAAAGGGATCACACAAACAAGACTGGTGTCTGCGAATACTAACTGATAGAATCAAAAAGGGAGAGAACGATCCATCATGGGAAGCAGGATACACAGCAGACTCATAGAAAGACAAATGCCCTAAACAGCACTCTGGCCTCAGAATCAGCCCTTAAGGCATTCAGATCTGGATGAAAAGCCCATGAGAGTATTTTAGGCATAGAAAGCCAAGACACTCTGGCAAAACAAACAAACAAACAAACAAACAAAAAATCTAAATGAAAGATCTCTGCGAGTGAGATCCCAGTCGAAAGAATGGGCCATCAAAGAAGGAGATATCTTTCTCTGAAGGGAGGAGAGAACTTCCACTTTGACTATGACCTTGTCTCAATAAGATTGGATTTGGCAAACTCAAAAGGCTTCCAAAGCCTTGGAAACTCATGCAAGAGCCTAGGGAGATTTTTGACACCATAAACAAGAGTGTCAATGTGTTAAGTGAACAACAGGAGTCACTGTGCACTTACTTCTCATGTGGGATCTGTCCTTAATGTGTTGTCCAATGTGAAATAATGCTATAACTAGTACTGAAACAGTATTTTACACTTTGTGTTTCTGTGTGGGTGCAAACTGATGAAATCTTTACTTAATTTATACTAAATTGATCTTCTGTATATAAAGAGAATTGAAAATGAATCTTGATGTGAATGGAAGGGGAGAGGGAGCCGGAGATGGGAGGGTTGTGGGTGGGAGGGAAGTTCTGGGGGAAAAAGCCATTGTAATCCAAAAGCTGTACTTTGGAAATTTATATTTACTAAATAAATGTTTTAAAAAAAGAAATGAAACAAATGGAAAGGACAATTAGAGTGTTTCAAAAACAGCTAAAAGATATGAAATTGAGGGAATAAAATTCTCTCTAGATTGTGATTATGATTATTATTCAGTTTTATTCTGCATATGATGGGGAATGCTTAATGATTGCCTTTGTGGTTATCTCACTAGAGAAGTTAGCCAGAATGTTAACCAAATGAAAATTAATTCATCCATTTGTAAAGATAAAGAAAGGAATGTTCAATCCACTGGCTTATTATTAAAAATTAGAGAAGATCTTTGTGACATGATGTAATTAAATAAACATTTAGCATATGGAAAATATAAAAATATGATTGCAGATGTTAAAGTAGCCGAACCAGTAATAATATGTACCATTAATATGTTATTAATTTCAAATCATCTTTGAGCATAACCAAGTTTTTAATGATAGAGGTTGGTAAAGCTTTCCAGACAGAAATCATTTTGCATTTAATGAGCAGTAAATTGGTGGAATTGAACAGAATTGACAGAGACCTTTCATCTGGAGATACACATGATTTCCATTTGTGAATAAGGGAGTGCTCCCCAATGCAGAGTAAACATGTCAGTGTGGTTAAGTTATAATGTTATAGTGAACATTTTGATAATGTGAGAACCTGAACTACACATTGAAATTAATATACTAACACCATAGTCTCTTCACTGCGTTTTTAATCTCCTTGTTTCTTAGAGTGTAAATGGCTGGATTTAGGAGAGGTGTTATAACTGCATAGAATACAGCAAGAAACTTGTCCACCCAGGTGATGTTCACTGGCCACAGATAGATGAAGATACAGGGTCCAAAGAATAATACCACCACTGTGATGTGGGCAGTGCAGGTGGAGAGAGCTTTGGATGCCCCATCCTTAGATTGGAGTTTGACAGTAAAAAGAATATGAGAGTAAGAGATCATTAGCAGAATGAAGCAGACGGTTGCCAGTACCCCACTGTCTGCATTTATCAACATTTCTAGAATATAGGTGTCCATGCAGGCTAGCTTGATCACCAACGGGATATCACAGAAAAAGCTATCTAATTCTCTTGGTCCACAGAAGGGAAGCTTTAGAATAATAAGTAGTTGGCTTATTGAATGAACAAAGCCAACAACCCATGATGTAATTACTAACCCAATGCACATATGTCTGTTCATGATGCTGGAGTAATGCAGAGGTTTACAGATGGCTACATAGCGATCATACGCCATTGACACAAGCAGTACCATCTCACCCCCTCCAAAGAAGTGTCCAAAGAAAATCTGACACATGCACTCTCCAAAGGAGATTGTCTTGTTTTCCTTGAGAAAGTCTGTGATCATTTTAGGAGTGGTGACTGAGGAAAGGCAGAAGTCAATGAAGGAGAGATTGGCCAACAAAAAGTACATTGGAGAATGGAGATGAAGGTCAGTGATGACTATTAGCACAATGAAGATATTTCCTAAAATGGTGGTCAAATAAAGTGTAGAAAATATCACAAGGAGGAAGGCCTGAAGCTCCCGTGATTCACAAAGCCAAAGAATAATGAATTCTGACACCACAGATTGGTTTGCCTTTTCCATTTGTTTCAGTTCTAAATTCATCTGAAGCAAAAAACAAGGCAGTAAATTTTCTAAACAAACAGTACAAAAATTAACAGGATTTCTTAAACATTACTAATGAAAGAGAATACCAGTATAATCATGATCCAAACAAAGTTTAGACTTATCTTGTAAAGTTTAACATTCACACATTCTATGGCCCAGAAATTGCACTCTTACATATCCCAAGATAACTCATATATATATATATATATATATATATGCATATGAATATACATACATATACACAGGGAGAAATTTATAATAATTTCAATTAAAAAAATCATACAATGATTTGTTTTTGTTCTAAAACAAAAGAAGTACACCCTTAAAAATGATAGAGATGATACAGAATTGCTTTAGTAAAGTGTAACAATGAAAGAAAAATGTTCAAATGGTTTATTTTTGTCAGGTGTAAAGTAATAGAAGAATTACTTTGCAAAAACTTGTATAGGTGATGAAGTGCAAAGAGAAGATGAGAGATATCAATAATCTCAAGTAAAGGGAGGACTGCAATAGGCATGAGGATGAGCACATAAGCATATGAGCACCCTCCAAGTTGTTTAGTTCTGTATTTGTATGGCATCAACATATTTTCTTAGATATAATCTTATTACAGAATAATACAAACACACAAAAAATGAACCTGAAAAAATGATGAAATCAGACTACAAATCAAGAATTATGGTCAATTCAATACTGTGGACCTGAGATAAAAGACCAATTTGCTTAAAAGAGACCTTTTGGGGCCGGCACTGTGGTGCAGCGGGTTAACACCCTGGCCTGAAGCGCTGGCATCCCATATGGATGCCAGTTCGAGACCTGGCTGCTCCACTTCTGATCCAGCTCTCTGTTATGGCCTGGGAAAGTAGTAGAAGATGGCCCAAGTCCTTGGGTCCCTGCACCTGCATGGGAGATCCAGAAGAAGCTCCTGGCTCCTGGCTTTGGATTGGTGCACCTCCGGCCATTGTGGCCAATTGGGGAGTGAACCACTGGATAAAAGACCTCTCTTTCTCTCTCTTCCTCTCCTCTCTCTGTAACTCTTTCAAATAAATAAATAAAAAATTTTTAAAATATAATAAAAAGACCTTTTTTAGAGGATTATATGGTATAAAAGCAGTTCCAATATTTAAATTAAAAATGTTAGGTGTGGGCATTTGACACAGTGGTTGACACTGCTGGGAATGCCTACGTCCCATATTGGAGTGACTGGGTGTGAATCCCGGCTCTGATTCTGATTCTAGCTTCCTGCTAATGTACATCTTGGAGGCAGCAGATGATTGCTCAGATAGCGGGGTTCCTGCTACCCACATGAGAGACCTGGATTGTATTCTTGATTCCTGGCTTTGGCCTGCCCCAGCTCTCTGTTTCAGGTATTTAGGGAGTGAGGCAGCAGATGGGAAATCTGTCTCTTTTTGCCTTTAAAATGAATACAAATGAATTTTAACACTATTAGAATATATTTAGCACATTATTGAAGATCAATAATTTCATTAATGAATTTACATATATGTAGTAAAAAATTAAAGTAGAAGTATTAACAAAAGTTTTGAAAAAAAATGACATTGCCAGGGGATTCCAATACAATCCCATCAAGGTGGCATGTACCAATGCCATCTCACTAGTCCAAGTGATCAATTTCAGTTCACAGTTGATCACATTGCTAGGTCTAAGAGTCAAAGGGATCACACAAACAAGACTAGTGTCTGCGAATACTAACTGATAGAATCAAAAAGGGAGAGAACGATCCATTATGGGAAGTGGGAGACACAGCAGACTCATAGAATAGCAGATGTCCTAAATAGCACTCTGGCCTCAGAATCAGCCCTTAAGGCATTCAGATCTGGATGAAAAGCCCATGAGAGTATTTTAGGCATAGAAAGCCAAGACACTCTGGCAAAACAAACAAACAAACAAACAAACAAAAAATCTAAATGAAAGATCTCTGCGAGTGAGATCCCAGTCGAAAGAATGGGCCATCAAAGAAGGAGATATCTTTCTCTGAAGGGAGGAGAGAACTTCCACTTTGACTATGACCTTGTCTCAATAAGATTGGATTTGGCAAACTCAAAAGGCTTCCAAAGCCTTGGAAACTCATGCAAGAGCCTAGGGAGATTTTTGACACCATAAACAAGAGTGTCAATGTGTTAAGTGAACAACAGGAGTCACTGTGCACTTACTTCTCATGTGGGATCTGTCCTTAATGTGTTGTCCAATGTGAAATAATGCTATAACTAGTACTGAAACAGTATTTTACACTTTGTGTTTCTGTGTGGGTGCAAACTGATGAAATCTTTACTTAATTTATACTAAATTGATCTTCTGTATATAAAGAGAATTGAAAATGAATCTTGATGTGAATGGAAGGGGAGAGGGAGCCGGAGATGGGAGGGTTGTGGGTGGGAGGGAAGTTCTGGGGGAAAAAGCCATTGTAATCCAAAAGCTGTACTTTGGAAATTTATATTTACTAAATAAATGTTTTAAAAAAAGAAATGAAACAAATGGAAAGGACAATTAGAGTGTTTCAAAAACAGCTAAAAGATATGAAATTGAGGGAATAAAATTCTCTCTAGATTGTGATTATGATTATTATTCAGTTTTATTCTGCATATGATGGGGAATGCTTAATGATTGCCTTTGTGGTTATCTCACTAGAGAAGTTAGCCAGAATGTTAACCAAATGAAAATTAATTCATCCATTTGTAAAGATAAAGAAAGGAATGTTCAATCCACTGGCTTATTATTAAAAATTAGAGAAGATCTTTGTGACATGATGTAATTAAATAAACATTTAGCATATGGAAAATATAAAAATATGATTGCAGATGTTAAAGTAGCCGAACCAGTAATAATATGTACCATTAATATGTTATTAATTTCAAATCATCTTTGAGCATAACCAAGTTTTTAATGATAGAGGTTGGTAAAGCTTTCCAGACAGAAATCATTTTGCATTTAATGAGCAGTAAATTGGTGGAATTGAACAGAATTGACAGAGACCTTTCATCTGGAGATACACATGATTTCCATTTGTGAATAAGGGAGTGCTCCCCAATGCAGAGTAAACATGTCAGTGTGGTTAAGTTATAATGTTATAGTGAACATTTTGATAATGTGAGAACCTGAACTACACATTGAAATTAATATACTAACACCATAGTCTCTTCACTGCGTTTTTAATCTCCTTGTTTCTTAGAGTGTAAATGGCTGGATTTAGGAGAGGTGTTATAACTGCATAGAATACAGCAAGAAACTTGTCCACCCAGGTGATGTTCACTGGCCACAGATAGATGAAGATACAGGGTCCAAAGAATAATACCACCACTGTGATGTGGGCAGTGCAGGTGGAGAGAGCTTTGGATGCCCCATCCTTAGATTGGAGTTTGACAGTAAAAAGAATATGAGAGTAAGAGATCATTAGCAGAATGAAGCAGACGGTTGCCAGTACCCCACTGTCTGCATTTATCAACATTTCTAGAATATAGGTGTCCATGCAGGCTAGCTTGATCACCAACGGGATATCACAGAAAAAGCTATCTAATTCTCTTGGTCCACAGAAGGGAAGCTTTAGAATAATAAGTAGTTGGCTTATTGAATGAACAAAGCCAACAACCCATGATGTAATTACTAACCCAATGCACATATGTCTGTTCATGATGCTGGAGTAATGCAGAGGTTTACAGATGGCTACATAGCGATCATACGCCATTGACACAAGCAGTACCATCTCACCCCCTCCAAAGAAGTGTCCAAAGAAAATCTGACACATGCACTCTCCAAAGGAGATTGTCTTGTTTTCCTTGAGAAAGTCTGTGATCATTTTAGGAGTGGTGACTGAGGAAAGGCAGAAGTCAATGAAGGAGAGATTGGCCAACAAAAAGTACATTGGAGAATGGAGATGAAGGTCAGTGATGACTATTAGCACAATGAAGATATTTCCTAAAATGGTGGTCAAATAAAGTGTAGAAAATATCACAAGGAGGAAGGCCTGAAGCTCCCGTGATTCACAAAGCCAAAGAATAATGAATTCTGACACCACAGATTGGTTTGCCTTTTCCATTTGTTTCAGTTCTAAATTCATCTGAAGCAAAAAACAAGGCAGTAAATTTTCTAAACAAACAGTACAAAAATTAACAGGATTTCTTAAACATTACTAATGAAAGAGAATACCAGTATAATCATGATCCAAACAAAGTTTAGACTTATCTTGTAAAGTTTAACATTCACACATTCTATGGCCCAGAAATTGCACTCTTACATATCCCAAGATAACTCATATATATATATATATATATATATATGCATATGAATATACATACATATACACAGGGAGAAATTTATAATAATTTCAATTAAAAAAATCATACAATGATTTGTTTTTGTTCTAAAACAAAAGAAGTACACCCTTAAAAATGATAGAGATGATACAGAATTGCTTTAGTAAAGTGTAACAATGAAAGAAAAATGTTCAAATGGTTTATTTTTGTCAGGTGTAAAGTAATAGAAGAATTACTTTGCAAAAACTTGTATAGGTGATGAAGTGCAAAGAGAAGATGAGAGATATCAATAATCTCAAGTAAAGGGAGGACTGCAATAGGCATGAGGATGAGCACATAAGCATATGAGCACCCTCCAAGTTGTTTAGTTCTGTATTTGTATGGCATCAACATATTTTCTTAGATATAATCTTATTACAGAATAATACAAACACACAAAAAATGAACCTGAAAAAATGATGAAATCAGACTACAAATCAAGAATTATGGTCAATTCAATACTGTGGACCTGAGATAAAAGACCAATTTGCTTAAAAGAGACCTTTTGGGGCCGGCACTGTGGTGCAGCGGGTTAACACCCTGGCCTGAAGCGCTGGCATCCCATATGGATGCCAGTTCGAGACCTGGCTGCTCCACTTCTGATCCAGCTCTCTGTTATGGCCTGGGAAAGTAGTAGAAGATGGCCCAAGTCCTTGGGTCCCTGCACCTGCATGGGAGATCCAGAAGAAGCTCCTGGCTCCTGGCTTTGGATTGGTGCACCTCCGGCCATTGTGGCCAATTGGGGAGTGAACCACTGGATAAAAGACCTCTCTTTCTCTCTCTTCCTCTCCTCTCTCTGTAACTCTTTCAAATAAATAAATAAAAAATTTTTAAAATATAATAAAAAGACCTTTTTTAGAGGATTATATGGTATAAAAGCAGTTCCAATATTTAAATTAAAAATGTTAGGTGTGGGCATTTGACACAGTGGTTGACACTGCTGGGAATGCCTACGTCCCATATTGGAGTGACTGGGTGTGAATCCCGGCTCTGATTCTGATTCTAGCTTCCTGCTAATGTACATCTTGGAGGCAGCAGATGATTGCTCAGATAGCGGGGTTCCTGCTACCCACATGAGAGACCTGGATTGTATTCTTGATTCCTGGCTTTGGCCTGCCCCAGCTCTCTGTTTCAGGTATTTAGGGAGTGAGGCAGCAGATGGGAAATCTGTCTCTTTTTGCCTTTAAAATGAATACAAATGAATTTTAACACTATTAGAATATATTTAGCACATTATTGAAGATCAATAATTTCATTAATGAATTTACATATATGTAGTAAAAAATTAAAGTAGAAGTATTAACAAAAGTTTTGAAAAAAAATGACATTGCCAGGGGATTCCAATACAATCCCATCAAGGTGGCATGTACCAATGCCATCTCACTAGTCCAAGTGATCAATTTCAGTTCACAGTTGATCACATTGCTAGGTCTAAGAGTCAAAGGGATCACACAAACAAGACTAGTGTCTGCGAATACTAACTGATAGAATCAAAAAGGGAGAGAACGATCCATTATGGGAAGTGGGAGACACAGCAGACTCATAGAATAGCAGATGTCCTAAATAGCACTCTGGCCTCAGAATCAGCCCTTAAGGCATTCAGATCTGGATGAAAAGCCCATGAGAGTATTTTAGGCATGGAAAGCCAAGACACTCTGGGAAGAAGAAGAAGAAGAAGAAGAAGAAGAAGGAGGAGGAGGAGGAGGAGGAGGAGGAGGAGGAGGAGGAGGAGGAGGAGGAGGAGGAGGAGGAGAAGAAGAAGAAGAAGAAGAAGACCTAAATGAAAGATCTCTGCGAGTGAGATCCCAGTGGAAAGAACAGGGCCATCAAAGAAGGAGGTGCATTTCTCTGAAGGGAGGAGAGAACTTCCACTTTGACTATGATCCTGTCAGAATAAGATCAAAGTCGGCAAACCCTAAAGGCTTCCATAGCCTTGGCAACTCATGACTAGAGCCTAGGAAGATTACTGACACCATAAACAAGAGTGTCAAATTGTTAAATCAACAACAGGAGTCACTGTGTACTTACATCTCATGTTGGATTTGTCCTTAATGTGTTGTCCAATGTGAAGTAATGCTATAACTAGTACTGAAACAGTATTTTTATACTTTGTATTTCTGTGTGGGTGCAAACTGATGAAATCCTTACTTAGTATATACTGAATTGATCTTCCGTATATAAAGATAATTGAAAATGAAAAAAAAAACCACTTCGTTTTAAATTGGACATTGCATAGAAAATTAATCAATTTTTAAAAAATATCATGTAGGATCTTTGTCCTTAATGTGCTGTACATTGTGATTTAATGCTATAACTAGTACTCCAACAATATTTTTCACTTTGTGTTACTATATAGGTGCAAACTGTTGAAATATTTACTTAATATATACTAAACTGATCTTCTGTATATAAAGAGAATTGAAAATGAATCTTGATGTGAATGGAAGGGGAGAGGGAGCGGGAAAGGGGAGGGTTGCGGGTGAGAGGGAAGTTTGGGGTTGGGGAAGCCATTGTAATCCATAAGCTGTACTTTGGAAATTTAGATTCATTAAAATTAGATTCATAAAAGTTTTTTTAAAAAAGAAAAAAAATGACATAGTAAACTAATTATAGTAAGATAAGCCAGTTAAAAAAAGAAGGGGACTGGGGCTGGCACTGTGGCATAGTATGTTAAGTCTCTACCAGTTTGAGTCCCAAACTGCTCTACTTTCGATCCAGCTCACTGCTAGTGCTCCTGGGAAAGCAGCGGAAGATGACCCAAGTCCTTGGGCCACTGCACCCACATGGGAGGCCTGAAGGAAGCTCCTGGCTCCTGTCTTATCCTGGCCCAGCCCTGTCTGTTGGCTATTTGGGAAGTGAACCAGTAGACGGAAGACTTTTCTCTGTCTCTCCCTCTCTCTGCCTGTAACTCTACCTCTCAATTAAATAAATAAAATATTTAAAAACAAATTAAAAAAACCAAGATGAATTCTGAGGAAAATATCTAGAAATATCTGCATGTATTAAAATGAACTGAAGTCTGTGACACAAATTGGGAAGATGGACTGAGCATCAAGTTACTTGGGAAAAAGATTTTCATGTTAGGAATGAGAAGTCCATTGCTGCCGCTGACTCTTGCTGCACATTTGCAGGATTCTATGACTCCTTGCATTTCCAGTATCCACACAGGAAGCTATTTGCACTAACCCTCCCTGTCCTAGACACAGAAGCCAAGGGACATTGATGTTCTCTTCACCATCAGTGCTGGGAAGAGTTTCTTTTCCAATGTCACAGTAAATGACAGCTAGGAGCTAATTAGATTACATGCAAGTTATTGCCATTTTGTCTTACTGACTCATATTTGCTGTTTAAATCAGCTCCTTTAGAAACCTAATTCTGTCCTGCTGGATGATGAACGTATGCTCTTCATGCTCAGACTCTCTCTTTGTTCTCTGCCCCCATCCCACCCCACCCCCCTCTCTCTCCTCTCTTTCTTCTTCCTGCTCTCTACTTCCTCTTCCGTTTCACCTTCCCCTCTTTCCTTTTCATTCTTCACCCCTCCCCCTCCTTTTGCTCCTCCTCTTACAATTGGGTCTCAGCCTTTGTCACAGTATATCAGTTACTATTCCCTAATCATGGGTATTCATAGCCCTCTATCGAATCTGAGAATCTGCCAGAAAGTATTTTTCCAATATGCTATATACTTTTAATCACTTTTCATAAAAATAGCAATTAGATTAATTTTACAAGTGAAATAGACACTTCAACAAAATACACATGCTCAAAGTAACAGTTAATCACAGATCTACTCAAATTAGGTTCCGGAATGAATGCTTGTTTAGAGAAGAATTAAATTGTTTGAGAATGAATGCAATTTCTACAAATCATGAAAAAATAATGAATGCTTTCAATAATACATGTGCTATGAAGAGATAATTGATATAAGAATAAACAAATGACCAAATATGTGTATGAAACATACTCAATGTATCTATAGTAATTCTTACTATTGTCTTTGACAGTAAGTGCTCCAAATTTTCTCCTTAAGTTGTCGGGGCTGACCTTGACATGTAAAGTTGAAATATCATTGATATTTAAGGTCAACAGTGTGTTCAAATACCAGATATGTAAATAAATACAAAATCAGAAAGTATTATATGTAGCAGGGGACTTTTTTCTTATGAAATAAATAAGAGTTCAGATGAAAACCTGATAGATTCTAGTTATGCCAAAATTATAAAATCTTATCCCGGATCTGGTGCCGAGCACAGCAGGTAGAGCCGCTGTCTGCAGCGCCCACTTCCCACATGGGCGCTGGTTTGAGACCCAGCTGTTCTACTTCTGATCCAGCTCTCTGCTATGGCCTGGGAAAGCAGTAGAAGATGGCCCGAGTCCTTGGGTCCCTGCACCCATGTGGGAGACCTGGAAGAAGCTCCTAGCTCCTGGTTTCAGATTGGCGCATCTCCGGCCTTTGTGGCCAACTGGGGCGTGAACCAGTGGATGGAAGACCTCTCTCTCTCTCTCTCTGACTCTCTCTAACTCTACCTCTCAAATAAATTAATGAATTAAAAATTACTCCTACCTTCTCACCTTATTATTTTGTTTAAAATTGCATTATTTTAGTTCAATTACAGCAGAGAAATTTTTACTACTAAAATAATTCCTATTAAGAGCAATATTAATAATATAATTAATTTTAAGCATATCTTATGTAGGAGAGATAAATATTCAGACTCCAACAGTGTGTATGAAATCAAATGACTTACAGCTGCACTCATGAGCATAAGGATACACGCCAAATCACTGTCAATCTTATTAACTTTGTGGTTTATAGTTTCTTGGTATTTTAATCCACTTTTTGGACCCGTGATTCTAACTCAACACTGTGCTATTTTCTGTAGGGTAATAGATATGAAATATAGGATTTTATATGCTAATAAGTTTAAATAATTTTTAAATAAAAAAACTTCATTGGAAATAGCAAAAATAAAAAAGCAACACTCACCAAAGAGAATAACAATTTGGGAAAGGAATGAGACATAGAGACCATTCTCATGTTTCATTTATGAGCTACTGATTTCAAGATCAGTTGAAAACCAAGTCTCTGCATTTGGTCTCTCTGGATATCTCCCATGTGGTAGAAACTTTCACTTGCATTGTGTAATTTAATCTTCATAATAACTTCATGAAGTGATCTCATTGTGAGGTGGCCTCTCAGGGTAACCTTTTAGGAGTCTCGGAGCTGAGAAGTAGCGTGACTAAGACTGGGATATATCCCAGCATTCTCTCTTCCTATCCTCCTTCTATTAGCCCGCACTCTTGAAATTCAGTTCCAAGAGCATAGTTCCATTTCCATGGTAACCACGGATTTTTAAAGCCTTTGGGAGTTTTTGCCCCATATGTTCTATTTGGTTTCTTGCTGCTCTTATTGATAATCAAATTTCTCCTATTCAGAAATTTCTGTCCATTACAGTCACATATCAGTGCCTAAAACAGTCCCTTTGGATTTGTGAGAACAATTCTTCCTCAGCTGAGTCATCTAGGAAGCTGCAAACCAAAAAGAAAACATTGCCTTAGACTTTACAAAGTCCAGAGCCTCATGATATAGCTGAGGGACAATTTTTTATATTTATAGAAGCTACACAGACTTCCAAACCACGGCTTTCAGTATGTATGGAAAAATGCTCACAACATTAGAATTGTCTTAAATATAATGGGTGAAGGAAAATGAGGAACACATTAAGAAATCTGTAAATATTGCATCTTACCAGAGAGACATCATAGGTGACCAGATAGTTTTCCATGGATAAAGCATTGTCTACATTCTAACGAGAGCCTGAAATGAAATCATTATATGTCATCAAAATTGTTGGAGCAAAATGAATGCTACATTATCTGCAGTGACTGGTGTTCATGGGAGTGTGAGGCATATATTCACTGCAGAGTGGCCTCTAGGGTAGGAAATGTCCAAGATCCCTAAATCACACTCCTCTGGGACCTCATAGTTTCTGAGTGTCTCTGAGTGTCATCTAAGAGTGTATCTTACAGTCACAGGCAGATATAGTGAACATAGTGCTAAAGCTTCTGATGACGAAAATTAAGTACAGTTTGAGAACACTGATTTATTTAACTTTTTTGAAAGAAAAACATAATTCCACATCTGAGCTGCTACTTCACATCCCAGCAGAAGGCAGATGGCTTCTTTGAGTGGGCAATGGATGCCCAGTAGTGAGAGATGAAAGAAATCCAAGACTTGTCACAAAACAACCAACCTTGAGCTAGTGTATGATTTTAATGGAGAACAGAGAAAATGTCAAGGACAATATCTAGTCTAAGTTCCAAATGCCGCAGGTTTAACAATTTAAGTACTAATATGTTTATCAATATTTTTCTAAATAACAATGGAAGCCCACCTTTTATTTTCATTTACAAGCTATCATGTAAATTCACTTATAGTTCAAGATTCCAACACTTTAAAAGGGGCTTAAAATTTTTAAAAGGATATATGACAGTTTTCCTCTATTTCATTTTACCTATTACTTTTTTTTTCCACCAGAAATTGTATTTGTCTGCATGTTGGTGGATATTATTCTCATTCATTTCCCCTGTAATTGGTTGGAGGAGTTCTGCTTGGTTTTAATATGTAGCATATGGAATGGTGTGTCAATATCCAAGTTTGTTAAGATCTTTAATTCAATCTAATGACTTCATCTAGAGAAACTTTTAAGAGGGAGTTAAGAGGATAATAATTTAAAAATACTTCATTTCTGCTCATATGTAAAGAAATGCTTTTAAATTGTTCTTGTAACTCTTTAGGACTAGATGCCTGGGGTTTGAGAAGATAATGAACCCAGAGGTGAAGTTACTGCATTTGACATTAACCATGTGTGTACTGATGAATGTACTGGCCATCTAAAGTGAAGAGCAGGAAAAGGAAGGTCCTGGGTAATCAGACATAGCCTAGAAATATTTCTATATAAAAATATAGTTGCTTAAGTTCAGAGAAGGCAAATTTTAGAAAAAATATGGTAAATAAACTATTTAGGTTCCATTGTGTAGATATTCTATACAATGAATCTAAAATTCATTGATATATGATAACTACATTGAAAATAATCTGTAATATGGAGAGCTATCATTTATGCCTTCATATCAACTCCACATAGATCTTCAGGAAAGACTGACGTGGATGTAATGCTTCTTTCTGTTGTTCATTTACTTCTGTCCTAATTCTTTTTATTTTAAAGCTTTTTAAAATAAATATAAATTTCATAGGTACAATTTTTGGAATATAGCTGTTCTTCCCTCCATACCCGCCTTCCCACCCCTACTCATGTCCTACCTCCTACTCCCTCTCCCATCCCATTCTTTATTAAGATTCATTTTTAATTATCTTTATATACAGAAGACAAACTCTAAACTGAGTAAAGATTTCAACAGTTTGCACCCATACAGACACACAGAGTATAAAGTACTGTTTAAAGACAAGTTTGACTGTTAATTCGCATAGTACAACTCATTAAAAACAGAGGTCCTACATGGGGAGCAAGTGCACAGTGACTCCATTGTTGATTTAACAATTGACACTCTTATTTATGAAATCAGTGATCACCCGAGGCTCTTGACATGAGCTGTCAAAGCTATGGAAGCCTCTTGCATCCACAAACTCTGTCAGTATTTCAACAGGATTATAATCAAGTGGAAGTTCTCTCCTCCCTTCAGAGAAAGGTACCTCCTTTGATGGTCCCTTCTTTCCACTGGGATATCACTCACAGAGATCCTTCATGTAGGTCATTTTTCTGCCACAGTGTCTTGGCTTTCCATGCCTGAAATGCTCATGGCTTTTCAGCCAGATCTGAATGCCTTAAGGGCTGATACTGAGGCCAGAGTGCTGTTTAGGGAGTTTGGCATTCCATGAGTCTGCTGTGTGGCCTGTTTTCCATGTTGCATCATTTTCTCCTTTTTAATTCTATCTATTGCTTTTTTTAATTTATTTTTTTTAACTTTTATTTAATGAATATAAATTTCCAGTGTACAGCTTATGGATTACAATGGCTTCCCTCTCCCATAACTTCCCTCCCACCCGCAACCCTCCCCTCTCCCGCTCCCTCTCCCCTTCCATTCACATCAAGATTCATTTTCAATTCTCTTTATATACAGAAGATCAATTTAGTATAAAGATTTCAACAGTTTGCACCCACATAGAAACACAAAGTGAAACATACTGTTTGAGTACTAGTTATAGCATTAAATCACAATGTACAGCACATTAAGGACAGAGAACCCACATGAGGAGCAAGTGCACAGTGACTCCTGTTGTTGACCCAACCAATTGACACTCTAGTTTATGGTGCCAGTAACCACCCTAGGCTGTCGTCATGAGTTGCCAAGGCTATGGAAGCCTTCCAAGTTTGCCAACTCTGATCATATTTAGACAAGGTCATAAAAGACAGGGTGAGGATAGTAACCAATGATCCTAAGAGTGGCATTAACCAGGTCTGAACAATTATACAGCATTAAGTGGGGAAGAGGACCATCAGTACACACAGGTTGGGAGTAGAGCCATTGGTGGTAGAGTAGAGGTTATGATTACAAAGGAATGAGGCCCAAGTACGCTAGACAGGGTCTAGAACAAAGGACA
The DNA here is from genome assembly GCF_033115175.1 of Lepus europaeus. Taxonomy (NCBI): domain Eukaryota; kingdom Metazoa; phylum Chordata; class Mammalia; order Lagomorpha; family Leporidae; genus Lepus; species Lepus europaeus. Next base: position 54,445,721 of record NC_084837.1, on the reverse strand, counting down.
GAGTCATTATTAGGGGAGCTAAGAAAGGTGCTGTCTAAGCTACAATTAAGTTTTCTGCTTGAGAGGCAAATAGAACCTGACAGAAAGGGCCTGGTAATAATCTGGTGGGCTTTAGGCCTTGTAAGTTAAGAGGCCCAGACCTATCTATCTCTTCATATAGGGTATATCCTAAGGGAGGTGTGAACCTCATAGGGGAAGGCACTCTGTTGACTTTCATTACTTGGCTGGCCTGGGAGGAGAGCTGGCCAGGTAAAGGCAGGTGGCATCTCTAACAAATTTACAGTTCTGCCTGCAATGTTGCTGACCCTACTTGGCCGTCCCCTCAACTGCAGTGGTCACTTTGGAAGTTGGGCTGAGTGAAGGGCTTTTCAGCTTAGAGCCAGTAAGATCTGTGGCTCTGACCTGGGCATCCTTCGACTCCAGGGCAGGTCCATTTCCAGTGATCCAACTCTTGGCAGAGCTGCCAGGGCTCTTCACAAGTTGACTTCTGCTGAAGCCCAGGCTTACCACATTGAAAGCCACTGCAGTGGACTGGCCTGTTGGGTCTCCTTGAGGGCAGATCACTGTACAGATCAGCCATTAATAGGCCTGCCACCCATTGCTTCTGATGCCTAGCTTTCTTTTCCTCCTGGTTTGTGTTAAAGCAGACCAGAGGATGCAAGTCAAGGGAGTGCCCGTGTCCCATCTCTAATCTTCGGTGGCCTGAACTAGAAGTCTATAGTCACAGGCATGTTCTGTAGTAGTTTTTCTAAGGTAGACAATGCGCATGAGGAAAATTATATTCTCACTTTAAGACTTTCTTTCCCTTTGGTCTGAAAGGGAGGTTTTTTCTACTTACTGTATACTTCGCTGATGGCAAAGTAAATCTAGCTATGAGATTATTATTTAAGTTCTTATTTTGGCTATGCTATTACAGAAAAATGTTAGCCATCTCTTTTATAAGGTCTAAAGATTAAATTGTGCGTCCTACAGATTCCTTTATAATAGAATTAGGTTCCTACCTTGAGGAGAATAGAGAAATGAAAGAACAAGTTGGGCTTAGAATAGATAAATGAGGGAGCAAGTCCTAGATCGCTTGCTGACAATAGCAATATTACATGAATGTATAGCAAATAGTTTCAACCATTAGATAACAACTTAAGAAAACATTTACCAGAAGGTCTAATGCCTTCTATAAATTTTAAGAATCATGTATTTGAAAACACCTCTTAAATATCTAACATGGTGTAGTTTGTTTAGCCAGTAAACTTAAGCACAAACATATAAAATGTTTTTAGTTTCTTTCTACCAACAAGTTTAAAACATATGATACACAGATTCAGGTCACACGAATTAAAATGTATCTTTGATTGATTTTAGCAGCTTAAATTTATGGACAATCTAATCTATAAGCCAATTAAAATAAAACTCTTAATAAAATTTTCCCACGTGGACATACAATATGTACACACATATAACATAGCATAGTAGACCAATATAGCAATTTTAATAATAGCTTTTAAAATCTTTAACTCTTTTTGTAGATTGCCAATTGATTTGAATTGCTTTTTGTTTTTAGTAACCTCAGTTAACCATACTTCCTCTCAGTTGGTACTGTTAATACATTATTGGCTTCATCTGTTTACAGAGCCATCCCAAAGTACTGAATACAATAGAAGTGGCTGGAAAAAGTCCATAGGAACCTATAGGAGGACAGCTAAACACAGAACCAACAACGCTTTAGTTTTATGAGCAGCAAATCATATATAACTGTGGATGACAAAAGACTTTAAGTTGCCATGTTTAAAATGATAAACTCATCAACCAACAAGAGGCACTTGCTTACTTCACAGTATTTTTGAAAGCACCTGTAACATTTTACAAGTATTTAACTCTTTAGGCCTCTGGGGCTTTCTCATTAAGATAACTATCATGTCTAGTAACACAAGATCATTAGACTTTTTAATTCTCAAACATTTGTATTAATAGCATTTTCCATTATAGAAACTTAAAATTTGGTACCACATCACATCTTGACAGTACTTCTAATATAATCCAAATAGCCTGATTAGTTGGTGTCTCTATATGATGAGAGACATAGGTCCTTCGATTTTTTCAGTTGGGCCCAAACTGGAAAAACCAAAGTCCAAGATTTACTGGAAATTTTAGAGTCCAGATTATTTGAAACTTTGATTTTTTGAATGCCTGTCAAGAATGTCAAGAAGGCTCAAAATCCAAAATATCTGTTTGAAATAAAATTCCTTAAAATCATGATACATTATAGACCAAATTTGATCATTGTTACAAGGTGATTATTCAAATCTTTGAAAATAAGCACATATTTAAATAACCCATAGCTCTTAATAAAAATTCAGCTGTTTTTGAACAATTAGAATTTAACAGACATCAAGAGAACATAATAGATTACTTTAACACATTGCTTTAACAGAGCATCAGAGTTTAATTCTATGTCAAAGAGAAATTAAGCTTCCTGTGATCTTTTGCTGTGAGGTTTTCTTCCTTTACCTTCTTTCATATTGATGACCATGTTTCTGTGTTTCTGTGTGTAACACATCTTTAAGCATCTTTTGCAGGGCAGGATGGGTGGTGAGAAATTCTTTCAATTTCTGTTTGCTATGAAAAGTCTTAACTTCACCTTCATTCACAAATGAGAGCTTTGCAGGATATAGTAATCTGGGCTGGCAGTTTTTCTCTCTTAGTACCTGGGCTATGTCTCGCCATTCCCTTCTAGCTTACTGTAGGGTTTCTGATGAGAAGTCTGCTGTGAGTCTAATTGGAGATCCTCTGAGAGTAGTCTGACTTTTCTCTCTTGCACATTTTAGAATCTTTTCTTTATGTTTCACTGTGGTGAGTTTGATTACAACATGTCGTGGTGAGGATCTCTTTTGGTCATGTTTATTAGGGGTTCTATAAGCTTCCTGTACTAAGATGCCTCTGTCCTTCTCCAAACCTGGGAAATTTTCTGCTAGTATCTCACTGAAAATGCCTTCTAATCCCTTCTCCCTCTCCATGCCTTCAGGAACTCCCAGAACCCGAATGTTAGGTTTCTTAATAGTATCCTGTAGATTTCCGACAATATTTTTTAGATTTCTAATTTCCTCTTCTTTTCTTTGGTTTGCCTGTTTCCTTTCCTGTTCTCTGTCTTCTAATTCCGATATTCTCTCTTCTGCTTTGCCCATTCTGTTTTTAAGGCTCTCTAATGTGTTTGTCATTTGATCTATTGAATTCTTCATTTCATTATGATTTCTCGTCACTATCACAGTTTCTTGCTCTACTAGTTGTTTCATTTCATTTTGATTCCTCCTTAATATTTCATTTTCGCGGGAGAGATTTTCTATCTTGTCCATTAAGGATTTTTGTAATTCAATAATTTGTTTTTGAGAACTTCTTAATGTTCTTATCAAGTTTTTGATATCTGCTTCTTGCATTTCTTCTCATCATCTTCATAATCTTGAATTGGGATGTCTTTTCCATTTGGGGGTGTCATAGTGTCTTCCTTGTTCTTGTTACCTCGGTTTTTGCGTTTGTTGTTTGGCATGTTGGAGATATTTGGTTTCTTCACTGTGGTGTTTTTTCTTGTTACACTATGGCTCTATATTAAGTGGACTGTCTGCTTTCGGTGGAGCCTTAGAGGCTTGAGATGAGTGTGGACTGAGAGCTGTGTTTGGTTCCTCAGGGTTGAGGTTGTGTCAAAGATGACACTCCCAGGTTAGGCGTGGTAAATCTATTTTCCTTTCTTCCTTCCTTCCTTCCTTCCTTCGGGAAGTAATTCCGCACAGCTGAACATAATTGGAGGTATTAGCAGGCGAATGATATACCCACAGGAGCCAGAGATCGGAAGCTCTTTCCCAAGGACCACACAGGGAATCTCTGCTGCCCTCAGTGTGGGCTCCAATTCTCCTGCAGTCTCCCAGTGGGTTGCCAAGTTAGATCCTAATCTCCAGTTATTTCACCCCTCCCCCCAGAGTCAGGTTTTTCTGCTAGGCTCAGGGCTGGTGCAGACCTGAGGTCGCCCTGCTTATGACGTATGTCCAAAATGGCGCCTGCTCTTTGTCTTGCTCGCCTTTGAGGGGTGAGCGGAGAGAGAGAAACTCTTGTCTGTATTGGTCACTTTTTTTTTCCCTCTCTCTTCTAGTTAGCCTGGTGAACTTTTCCCCACGGAGTTTCAAGCCTTGTTCCCTCTAGTCTCCTCTTTCCGCTTGCCCGCTGGTGTCTTGGGCTATTGAGTTTCCGCTCACCTCGCGTTCCAGCGCTGGTGTGTTGAGTCTGCCGCTGGTGTCCCGAACTTGGGCTCCCACGCTCTCCACGCAGGTCCACTGTGAATCACTAGTTCCGGAAGAGTTTCCTCTGCTACTACTTCTTCCCCTACTCTTCCTTGACCCTGCAGTATCTCCACTTTTATTAACTGTGTCTTTCCAAACTCTCAGTGTGCTCCCTTCCTATCCCGCCATCTTGCCGCTCTCCTTCTATGTATTGCTATTAACAGACAGTTGGTCTTATTTATGTGATCCCTTTGGCACTTATTCCTATCTATATGATCAGTTAAACACGTAAAATTAACACTTTAGTAAGATGGCATTAATACCACCCACTTTCATGGGATTTGGAGTTCCGTGGCTAGTTTTTACCTTTACCCTTAGTCCGGGGGAACAAGTGCCAAACTACGTCTCCTGCCTCTCTTATTCCCACTCTTATTTTTTATTGGGATCAATTTTCAATTGGATTAAAACATCTATGAATAATTCTGTGTTGAATAAAGAGTTCAACCATGGTATTAAGTAGAAAAAGAACATAGTAAAAAAAATAAAATAGTAAGCTGTTCCTTGACTGTCAGGACAAGGGCTGATCAAGTCATTGCTTCTCATAGTGTCAAATTGGATTCTGCAGGTTTCTTTTTAGGTGCTCAGTTAGTTGTCACAGATCAGGGAGAATATGTGATATTTGTCCTTTTGAGACTGGCTTAATTCACTCAGCATGATGTTTTCCGGATTCATCCATTTCATTGCCATTGGCTGGATTTCATTTTTTAAAAGATTTTATTTATTTACATGAAAATCATTGCTACAGACAGGCAGCAGCAGCAGAGATAGAGAGGTCTTCCATCCGATGGTTCACTCCACAGATGGCCACAATAGCTGGAGCTGCACTGATCCGAAGCCAGGAGCAGGAACTTCCTCCAGGTCTCCCATGCAGGCACAGGGGCCCAAGGACTTTGGCCATCTTCCATTGCTTTCCCAGGCCATAGCAGAGAGCTCACAATGTGGCTCAAACTTCAACATCAGAACTCTTGAGAGACACACTTAAACAATAGCACCTTTATTAGGCACATTCTAAGCCACTGCAATCTGTAAGGGTCAAAACAAAATTGCTGGGGCCGGCAGTGTGGCTTAGTAGGCTAAGCCTCCACCGTGGCACCAGGATCCTTTATGGCTCCAGTTCGTGTCATGGCTTCTACTCTTCCAATGCAGTTCTCTGCTATGACCTGGGAAAGCAATGTAGAATGGCCCAAGTGCCTGAGCTCCTGCACTCACATGGGAGATCTGGAAGAAGCTCCTGGCTACTGGCCTCAGCTCAGCTCAGCTCAGCTCCGGCTGTTTCTGCCATGTGAGGAGTGAACCAGCAGACAGAAGACCTCTCTCTCTGACTCTCCCTCTCTTTGTAGCTCTACCTCTCAAACAAATAAATAAAATCTTAAAAAAAAATACAACTGCTTTCTTCCCTTAGGCTGATTATAATTTAGAGAAGTGGGTGGGGATCAGACCGAAACAAATAAGCAGCCAAACTTAATTATAGGTTACAATGAATGCTATCATGAAAATTAAAATGAGTACTAAAATGGAGAGTGGGGGCTTGCACTGTGGTGCAGAAGGTTAAGGCCCTGGCCTGAAGCACTGGCATCCCATATGGACACCGGTTCTAGTCCCAGCTGCTCCTCGTCCAATCCAGCTCTCTGATATGGCCTGGGAAAGCAGTAGAAGATGGCCAAAGTGCTTGGGTCCCTGCACCTGTATGGGAGACCCGGAATAAACTCCTGGCTTTGGATCGGCATAGCTCCGGCCGTTGTGGCCATCTGGGGAGTGAACCAGCAGATGGAAGCCCTCTCTCTCTGTCTCTACCTCTCCCTGTAACTCTGTTTCAAATAAATAAAATAAATCTTTAAAAAATAAAATAAAATGGAGAGTGATGAGATGGAAGGAATAAGAAAACCAGGCCCCAATGTGGAATAAGGAATCTGCCACACAGAGATAGAGGAGTAAAATTCCATGAAGAGATTACAACAATAAAAATAACAAAGGTGATGTGAGTAGAGTGAACTGAATGAGGGATAGAGGGTCCAACATGCCACAACAGATAAAGCCATGGCCTGCAATGTCAGCATCCCATAAAGGTGTCAGTTCAAGTCCTGGCTATTCTACTTTCAACCCATTCCCTGAAAATGGCCTAGGAAAACCAGCAGAAGATAACCCAAGTGTTTGAGTCCCTGCCACCCATGTGGGAGACTTAGTTGAAGCTTCTGGCCAAGCACTGGCCATTGCAACCATCTAGGGAGTGACGTAATGGATGGAAGATCTCTCTGCCTCTCCCTTTTCCTCTCTCTGTCTCTGACTTCCAAGAAAATTAAATAAATCTTAAAAAAATGAGGGATAGACTAAAACAGGGTGACAAATGGCAGATAAGTGGGAATGAGATGATGTAGGATTTTGGAGGTGTTTAGGAGAAACTCAAATTGTAAGTGAAAAGTGAAGGCATTGAAAAACTTTAAAAGGGGGTCAGAGTAGCCTGCTAAAGGTAATAGAAACCCGATCACTGCTTCCCAAGGTCTGCATTAGCAGTACCTGGAGTCAGGTGCCAGAGGCAAGTACCAAAGCCAGGCACTCCAGTGTGGAACACCAGCATCTTAACCATTATGCTAGCTGTTGCTGCGCCTGATACAGATTTTCAAAGCTGACTAGGGTTACTCAGTGGTGATAGATTTAGAATGAAATAGAGTGGAAGCAAGAAAATCTGGACAGGACAGGATTGGAAAAGAAGATAGCAAAAATTGAGAGTTCTAGCCCTAGCTCTGGTTTATTTTTTTTGGGGGGGGGGTTGTAGCTCTTTTTTCAGCTTTAATTTAATAAATATAAATTTCCAAAGTACAACTTTTGGATTATAGCGGCTTTTCCCCCAATAACCTCCCTCCCATCCACAACCATCCCATCTCCCACTCCCTCCCTCATCCCATTCTTCATCCAGATTCATTTTCAATTTCTCTTTATATACAGAAGATCAACTTAGTGTATACTGAGTAAATATTTCAACAGACTGCACCCACACAGACACACAAAGTATACAGTGCTGTTTGAGTAGTAGTTTTACAGTTAATTCACATAGTACAACACATTAGGGACTAATTAATGTAGCAATGCCATCTTACTAGTTAAAGTGATCAGTTTAAGTTCATAATTGATAAAAAAGATAGGATTAAGTGTCAAAGGGATTACATAAATAAGACCAGTGTCTGCTAATAATAATTGATAGAATTAAGAAGGAAAGAATGATCCTGCATGGGAAGCAGGATACACAGCAGACTCACAGAATGGCAAATGCCCTAAACAGCACTCTGGCTTCAGAATTAGCCCGTAAGGCATTCAGATCTGGCTAAAAATCCCATGAGAGTTTCTCAAGCATGGAAAGCCAAGATACGGTGGCAAAAAAAAAAAAAAGACCTAAATAAAAGATCTCTGTGAGTGAGATCCCAGCAGAAAGAATGGGCCATCAAAGAAGGAGGTACCTTTCTCTGCAGTGAGGAGAGAACTTCCACGTTGACTATGACCTTGTCTAAATAAGATTGGAGTTGGCGAACTCAAGAGGCTTCCATAGCCTTGGCAGCTCATGACAAGAGCCTAGGGTGATTACTGATGCCATAAACAAGAGTGTCAATTATTAAATCAACAATGGGAGTCACTGTGCACTTACTCCTCATGTAGGATCTCTGTCCTTAATGTGTTGTATGGATTTCATTTTTTTTAACCACTGTGTAGTATTCCATAGAGTATATATACCATGATTTCTTTATCCAGTCTTCTGTTGGTCGGAATTTAGGTTGATTCCATGTCTTAGCTATTATGAAGGTGGTTGTAGATGTTTGGGTTCATTTCTGGTGTTTCTATTCTGTTCCATTAGTCTATCCATCTGTTTCTGTACCAGTACCATGCTGTTTTGGTTACAACTGTCCTGTAGTATGTCCAGAAATCTGGTATTGTGATACCTCTGGCTTTGTTTTTGTTGTACAAGATTGCTTTAGCTATTCAAGGTCTCCTGTGCCTCCACATGAATTTCAGCATCATTTTTTTTTCTAGATCTGAGAGGATCTCTCAGATGGCAGAGGGTCTTTTTAAGTAGAAGTGAGAAAGTAGAGAAGATTGACCCAGGGAAGTAGAAGCCAGTATAAATGTAAATTTTGAAACCACTGAAGAAGGCAAATGAGTGGCGAGGGCTTACAATGTCCAACACAATGACCTTAGCATTCAGACTACTGGGTTTACTTAAATCATAGATGAAATCTTTTTGAGTTTTGAGAGTGAATCAGATTCAAACAAATGGTGATATAAATTAATAAAATCTATAAGTAGCTTTTCTGGGGCAAAGTGATACAATACCATGAGAAAATGAAAGGAAATTATCTGGATTTGAAACTCAGAAGATTTTGAAAATAAATATCTAAGAACTTCCTTTAGTACATGAAGATGTAAAATGGGTGGAAATTTAGAATAGCAGCTGGCATACACAGCCTTCGGATATTTGTAGGGATTTATCATATAAACTAATTACACTGTTAGGTTTAAGTAACTTTCCCAAGGTCACAAAGGTAATGAGTAGAAGTCCAAGCTTTCAAACTTAGGCAGCCTGAATCAGAGAATCTGTGTACCTAGACACTATATTATGAAGAATGGAGAAAAATGGTAGAAAAGGAGTAGGAAGACTAAATAATATTTTGTGGGATTGTGATGAGAAAGCTACTAAAACACTACTGAAATTTATGTGGAACCCCAAAAAACCTGGAATATCCGATAGTCAAAATGGTCTTTTTAAAAAAATTTTTTTTAAATTTAGGGTAAACACATTTCATGTAACTCATATATAAAGATTTAGGAACATAGTGATATTTCCCACCTAACACTCACTCCCATGCATACTCCCACTATTCCTCCTTCTTCCTCTTATTTCCTCTCTTAATTTTTACCATGATCTACTTACAATTTACTTTATCCTAATAAGATTAACCCTAAACTAAGTAAAGAGTTTACAAATAGCAAGAAGAAAAAATACTGTTCCTCAATAGTAGAGACAAGGGATGTAAACAATTATCAAATGTCAAAATGTCAATTTCATTCTTATACATTTTTGGTACTGTATTGTTACCACAGATCAGAGAAAACATAAGGGATTTCTCTTTTGGGGACTGGCTTATTTCACTAAGTATAATGATTTCCAGTTACATTCATTTTGTTGCAAAAGACATAATTCATTCTTTTTTTGGCTGAGTAGTATTCTATTCTCTCTCTCTCTCTCTCTCTCTCTCTATATATATATATATATATATATAAAATACGTGGTATTGATGAAAAAATACATTATGTATTTATATTCTCTATATACAAATGGAGTATACCATATATTCTCTGTGCAACCAATAGAATAGAGACTATATATATATCTTATATATTCTGTATATAACAATGGAACCGAATAAAGACCATAGAAGTAAACCAATGCATCTTTGACAAACATGTCAAGAATATGCATTGGATAAAGGGTAGTACTTTCAAAATGGTGTGGGGATAGATGGTTATATGTATACAGAAGAATGAAGCTAGAACCATCTCACTACATACCAGAAACCTTGAAAATGCTCAAAGATAAGAGAGAAAACATTCAGGATATTGGAATGGGCAAAGATTTTCTGGATTAGACTCAAAAGTCACAGGAAACAAAAGGATAGAAAATGGAATTTCATCCAAATAAAGAACTTTTGGATAGCAAAGGAAACAATTAACAGAGTGCATTCCCTAAAGGAAGGGAGAATACTTGCAAACTATACATCTAATAAGGCATTGATATTCAGTAAATATAAGGAACTGAACTCAATAACAAAAAACCAAATAATTAAAAATGGCCACTATGGAAAGAACGGGGCCATCAAAGAAGGAGGTACCTTTCTCTGAAGGGAGGAGAGAACTTCCACTTTGACTATGACCCTATCGGAATAAGATCAAAGTCAGCGAACTCTAAAGGCTTCCATAGCCCTGGCAACTCATGACTAGAGACTAGGGAGATTACTGACGCCATGAACAGGAGTGTCAAATTGTTAAGTCAGCAACAGGAGTCACTGTGTACTTACATCCCATGTGGGATCTGTCCTTAATGTGTTGTCTAATGTGCAGTGATGCTATAACTAGTACTGAAACAGTATTTTTACACTTTATGTTTCTGTGTGGGTACAAACTGATGAGATCTTTACTAATTATATACTGAAGTGATCTTCTGTATATAAAGATAATTGGAAATGAAAAAAAAAAAAACCCTGGTGTTAAATTGGAAATGGCATAGAAAATTAATTAATTTTTTTAAAAAAATATTATGTAGGATCTCTGTCTTTAATGTGCTGTACACTCTTATTTAATGCTATAACTAGTACTCCAACAGTATTTTTTTCATTTTGTGTTGCTATATGGGGGCAAACTGTTGAAATCTTTACCTAATATATACTAAACTGATCTTCTGTATATAAAGAGAATTGAAAATGAATCTTGATGTGAATGGAAGGAGAGAGGGAGCAGGAAAGGGGAGGGTTGTGGGTGGGAGGGAATTTATGGGAGGGGGGAAGCCATTGTAACCCATAAGCTGTACTTTGGAAATCTGTATTCATTAAATAAAAGTTTAATAAATGAAAAAAGAAAAAGAAAAAAAAATGGCCACTATGGCCGGCACCGTGGCTCAACAGGCTAATCCTCCACCTAGTGGTGCCGGCACACCGTGTTCTAGTTCTGGTCAGGGCGCCAGATTCTGTCCCGGTTGCCCCTCTTCCAGGCCAGCTCTCTGCTGTGGCCAGGGAGTGCAGTGGAGGATGGCCCAAGTGCTTGGGCCCTGCACCCGCATGGGAGACCAGGAGAAGCACCTGGCTCCTGCCTTCGGATTAGCGCATTGCGCCAGCCCCAGCGGCCATTGGAGGGTGAACCAATGGTAAAGGAAGACCTTTCTCTCTGTCTCTCTCTCACTGTCCACTCTGCATGTCAAAAAAAAAAAAGCCATTAGATCTAAACAGACATTTCTCAAAAGAAATACAGAGTTTAACAAGCACATGAAAATATACCCAACATCAATAATCATCAGCAAAATGAAAAGATCTCATTCTGGTTACATTGGCTATTATTAAAAAAATCCACAAATGTTGAGATGATGTGGTGAAAAGGGAACACCTCCACACTTTTGGTGGGCATGCAAATTATTGCAACTGTTGTCGAAACCTATGTGGAAATTTCTCAAAAATTGAAAAAGAACTACCATATGATCCAATAATCCCACTGCTTAGTATCTGTCCAAAGAAAATGACATTCATTTGTTGAAGAGACATCTACACTCTCACGCAGAACTGTTCACAGTAGCCAAGAAATGTAAACAATCTAAGCATCCATCCACTAATGAATGGATAGAGAAAGTATGGTGCATATACACCTGTAAAAAGGATGAAATCTTATTTGAAACATCATGGATTAAACTGGAGGTCAACATATTAACAGAAATAAGACTGGTGCAGATATGCGGATATCGTGTGACCTTAACTCATATATGGAGACTAAAAACAAGTGATTTCCTGAAGGTAAAAGTATAATGTAGTCACCAGAGGCTGGACGAGAGAAGAAACTGATGGTGAAATGTTGATTATAGCAGATAGGTATAAGATGTTCTGGCAATATAAGGAAGTTGACCCTGCTCCTATACCACCTACAAATTTGACTAAAGAGGACACATTTTCTAAATATAAATGCTAAAAATATTAGAAGAAAAAAACTCAGAAATGTTCATGATCATAGATTTGACAATCCTTATTTATGACTCTAAAAGCACAGCAAAAAAGAGAACAATAGATAAATTGGAATTTATCCAAATAAAACATTTTGTTAATCAAAAGATGGTATGCAAAAAGACAAAAGACAGGCCGGTGCCATGGCTTAACAGGCTAATCCTCCACCTTGCGGCGCTGGCACACCGGGTTCTAGTCCCGGTTGGGGTGCCGGATTCTATCCCGGTTGCCCCTCTTCCAGGCCAGCTCTCTGCTATGGGCCGGGACGGCAGTGGAGGATGGCCCAAGTGCTTGGGCCCTGCACCCGCATGGGAGACCAGAAGCACCTGGCTCCTGGCTTCGGATCAGTGCGATGTGCTGGCCGCAGCGGCCATTGGAGGGTGAACCAATGGCAAAAAGGAAGACCTTTCTCTCTGTCTCTCTCTCACTATCCACTCTGCCTGTCAGAAAAAAAAAAAAAAAAGAAAAAGAAAAAAAAAGACAAAAGACAAAAATAACCCACAGGGTGGGAAGAGATATTGGCAAGAATATGTCTGGTGAATGTCTTGCATCTAGAAGATTTAAGGAATTTTTGGAACTCAAGAATAAAAATACAGATACTCAATTAAAAATTGGCAGTGACCTGAATAGATATTTCTCCAAAGGAAATTCATAAATGACCAATAAGCACATGAAATGATATTTTACAATGTTTGTCATGAAGACAATGAAATAAAATATTACAATGCGATTCAAACACATTAGATACCTGTTTTAAAAACATAACAAAAACTCAAAAATACAAAAAAAATTAGAAGAAATAAAAAGAAATTCATCAGGGATGTGGGGAAATTTGAATCTTTGTGCAATGGTACCATCAATGGGACAGACACCGTGAAAATCAGCGAAAGTTCTTAAAACAGTTAAACATAGAATTTCCTTATCATCCCTGAATTCTACTCACCCAAAGCAACTGAAAACAGTTGTTCAAATAAAAACTTGTACACAGGTGTTCATATTATCAGCTTTTACAACGACCAAAAGTGGGAACGATTCAGATTTCATCAGCTGCTAAACAGATAACGGTGGTATATCCATGCAGCAGAATATTATTCAACCATTTAAAAGGAATTGAGACACACTTCATTAAGAGTGAACACTTTGTGTGCTAAGTGGGGGAGCCAGACACTAAAGTTCACACACTGTTTTGACTTCAGTTATATGAAATATAAATAATAGATACATTCGCAGAGAAAGAAAAATAGAGTAGTAGGTTTCAAAGGCAAGAGAAAGTCCTGGATAGTGACTGCTCAGTAGATAAAGGGTAGTGATGAAAATACTTTAGATTTTAATGGAAATGATGATTGTTCCATATTATGAATGTACTAAATGTAAATGAACTGAATCATTCACTTAAAATGATTAATTTCATATTATGTGAATTTTAACTCAATAACAGAAATAATCTTCAAAATTAAACAAACAAAAACAATAAATGGGGCACATGCTATGGCATAGCAGGTAAAGCCACCACCTGCTTGCATCCCATATGGGCACTGGTTTGAGTCCTAGCTGCTCCACTTCCAATCCAGCTCTCTGCTATAGCCTGGGAAAGCAGTGGAAGACAGCCCCAGTGCTTGGGCCCTGCACCCGCATGGGAGATTTGGAAGAAGCTCCTGGCTCTTGGGTTCAGATCAGCCCATCTCTGGCCATTGAAGCCATTTGGAGAGTGAACCAGGGGATGGAAGACCTTTCTCGCTCTCTCTCTCTCACTCTCTCTTTCTCTCTCTGCCTCTGTAACTCTGCTTTTCAAATAAATAAATTAAAAAAAAAAAGATAAATGAGGAGATATAAATGAACAATATGGGTTAAGCTTTTATTCTAAAAGCTTGGGTCAGCACATTTTTTCCTAAAATCATTAATTTAGTTTCGATTTTCTCTTCACTTGATAATAGGTAAAAATATACTTTTGATTTAAAAGAGTATGTTACAATTAACAAACTAATTTTTTTCTTAGTTAAAACCCTTCAGGTTTAGTGTTATATAGAATTCAGACTAAAATTTAGTACAATGGAAATCATTATTAGCAAATCAATGATCAAAGACATATTTTGTTAGTATGTTGGAATTGCATTCTTATAATAGATAATACAATACTCATGATTAATGTTGTGTATGGCATTTGTTCTGCTTGTGTATTTGATTTTCTAAAGGTATTTCAGGCATTTAGTATGTCCAGCATCAACCTATGACTAAAAGGACCACAGACTGAATTAATGATTAGCAACAAGAATCCCCATTAATGGCAGATGAATCAAACTCATGTCTTCATTTGTTACAGTAGAATATTGCATTTTCACAGTCTGGTTATAATGAACAAAAATATATTAAAATGCTCAGAAGAGTTAGAAGCTAAACAGGCTTGTGAACTCTTCTATCTTACAGCATTGGTATAAAAAGGAGGCAGTGTGTTGTGTTCTAGTGGTTACAGCCATGGACTCTGAAATCACAAAGTAAATGGGTAAATTTGATGGAACTTACAATGTTTTTGTCAATATATGTAATTATTATATCATTTAATATTATTATCTATAAGATAGAGGTTAAATATGTATAAATTAGAAAAAAGTGTTTCCCAGGATGTTCATTAATATGCTTCTAAAATAATCTTGTTAGATTTTTATTTAATGAGCTTGTCAATAGCTGTTCCTTATTTTTACTTATATTGGTCTGAATTATTTCACAAATAGATAATAAAGTATCAGAAGCTAATTTTCCTTGAAGATATTCTGCTGTTATATTTTATGAAATATATATATTTTATTTCTATTTACTTTCTCAAGAAAATTTCCAACCTTTTTCCCTTTGGGGCCAAGGAATTCAAAGGTGGTATTCCCATGGTATGTGACCTGGGGACACAGATAAGCTGCCATGGGCGGTCACCAAAACCTGCTGGTAAGTTGTTTGTTGGAGATGGAGCAGTTATGAGAAGCACTAGCAATGTAGCATCAAAGAGGGAAGCACTTTTTAAAGATTCAGTAATATTGACAACACTGCTTTTGGGCATCCTTTTTCTTTTTGGCCAGGTAAGTGGGGATGGAACAATTAAATACAATAGCCTACCAAAATCTATCAATTATTTTACTTATGCAGGCATTGTATGATACCTATACCACACTACTGATCTTCTCTCCCTGGTTCCATCTCAATTTCTTTTTGAACAAGCACTTACTGGACATCCATTCATGTAGTGTTTCCAAAAGAAACTTAAATTTTCATTGCTACATATGCTAGGTTGTGTCTTGCTATACAGGGAAATACCTGGGATTTGATTGTATTAAATTATATTTTAATAGAGACTAACAATGACCTTGAAAATTGGTTTTTCAGCAAATTGCCTCAGATCTCCCATATGTTGACGATAACTGTGAGAGCAGCAATTGATTTTTAATAGTGTTACAGTCATCAATTTTCAATAGGGTTATGATGTAGGATGGACATTCCTTACCAAGAAAACATTATCATTAATTATCCTTCCATTTAAACACACATGCATACCCACACCCATCAAAGCACTCACCTCTCTCTCAAACTTAGAACACTATGTGTTAAGATTTATAGGACACAGTCCATGCCCTCAAGAAGTTCCTAGACTTAGTATGGGATCCAGAGAAACTAGTTACTGAAAATAGCATTATGAAATAAATAACATAACAGGTTTGTAACTTTATTTTTATTTATTTATTTTTTTATTTATTTTTTTATTTTTTTATTTTTGACAGGCAGAGTGGACAGTGAGAGAGAGAGACAGAGAGAAAGGTCTTCCTTTTTGCCGTTGGTTCACCCTCCAATGGCCGCCGCGGTAGCGCACTGCGGCCGGCGCACCGCGCTGATCCGATGGCAGGAGCCAGGTGCTTATCCTGGTCTCCCATGGGGTGCAGAGCCCAAACACTTGGGCTATCCTCCACTGCACTCCCTGGCCACAGCAGAGAGCTGGCCTGGAAGAGGGGCAACCGGGACAGGATCGGTGCCCCAACCGGGACTAGAACCCGGTGTGCCGGCGCCGCAAGGCGGAGGATTAGCCTGTTGAGCCACGGCGCCGGCCAACATAACAGGTTTGTGAGCATGATGTGAAGGCATGATCTTTGACAAACTGATGCAAGAGATGAAATTCTGAAACAAGACATCAGCTCATTGAAGGAGATCGCGATCCCTTTTATACACAAAACAAAAATAACAGGTGAACCTGAGCAATCTTGGAAGGACAAGGAGTGTCTGTGGCTCATCACGTTTGTGAGGGGAGAGACTGGGGAAGAGAGGCAGCTGACAGACTTCCAGGACTTTGTTGCCATTCTGAGACCTTCTGCAGGCAGAAGCACTAGAGATTGTAAGAGAAGACAGGAAACACCCGCTCACTAAGCTGTGCTACCTGCTTCCCTGAGAGCCTGCACGCCAGCCCTCTGGCTTGCTTCCATCCTCTCCCATGTTCCTCTGCCTCCCTTGTTCACGCCCCTGCTCTCTCATTCTCCCTTTGCCTTTCATCTCCTCCCCTACTGGTAACAATCAACTAGGAAGAAGTACATTGTAGAGAAACTGGCAACAGACTGCTCACCAATGTGAGCTTTACCTTGGCCATGAATTCCTCACTGAGAACATTTTGTGCTAAGTGACTGTTGTGAATTTCTTATGAGTAAGTAGGATTTGTGTGTGTAAAACTTTGCTTCAGTTTTTAAGTGCTTATTTGAGTGTCCCTGAGAACCTTTTATGTAATACTTCAAAAAATGAATATTAAAATAAAAAACAATGCAAAATTGTTTTAGGTCTTTGAAAAGATACAGAAATGTGAGTATAAACATAGGACATTAATACTACATGTAAGCCTGCTTTTTAGGATTTAACTCACAGCAATCCACAGTGTACATTCCTGGAGAATATTTCTATTCAAACATAAATTTTTACTATAAATTCTCTTATTTTTTCAGTGAAGTTGGAAACCTTTCTAGCTCTGTATATATGCAGCTATTTAATTGATTTAATAACTTAATAGTATTCTACTGTATAGATATATCATAATGTGATCAATACTTTCACTGTTATTTGATACAATAACCACATTCTGTATGTATATTTGTTCTTAGTCTAGTATGTCCAGAAATAGATTTGCACATTTAAAAGCTAATATATATTGGCAATTCATACTATCTTAAACAGTGTATAAGAGTAGCTTTTATTTTGAAACATTGAAAATACTGGGAATTCTTTTTTCCATCCATCTCTAGCTCTGTCTGTAGTTGTATCTTTCCTTGATCAAAACCAAGAAGGCACCTAATGATTGATAAGGTAGAACATCAACCAACTGTTTACTGGCCATTTTTATGTGGTATTTTTCCTGTTTTGAGTTACCTGTACACACCTTCCCTTTTATTTTAACACTTTCACCTCGTGGAGTTAATATATTGGCCTTTTAATGAATTGTAACATTCTGATTGATAACAATATTTTCCCTTCTTATTGAACTATAATAAATGAAGAAAATTTTATTAATAAGTTATTTTTAAACAGTTGGAATAAGAGAAGAGAAATACAGAAGAATAAATCACATGTTTTTCTTTCAGAAAAAAATACTATCAGTACAATGAATGTACATTTCTTTCAATTCCAGCGTATGTCTAGTTTGAAATGCACACATGGCACTATCAAATCCTTTAGATGGAGACTTGGCTAGAGGTCCTTCTCAGGTCACATCCACTGTCATTCATCTCCACGACTGTGCTTTTCTGACTTCTTCAATCCTACTCTATTTCACCTGGTTATTTCCCATAAAAATTTCTATCTAGTGTCCTTGTTGGATGGCCTCCTAGAATCACCCTGTGGCGTTTCCCTCAGGCTACAGTATCTATTCCATGTTTCTAGCCTTTAGGATGTTTAATCCCCTATGTGGCCTGACTGCCTTCAAATCAATTTTTGTCTTTAATGTGTTTGTAGTGCTCCTGCCAGTTTATGCTGCTTTTCTGCTGAGCAGGTGCAGCAGGAGCCCAGGTAGTGTGGAGTGGCACAGGGAGGAGTGAAAACAGACACATTGATGGTGTCGGCTACGGAGGAAAGGTGGTGAAGACACAAGTGGAGCACCCCTAGTATTCAACTTAGTTGAAATAAGGATTAATGCTGGTTGGTTGTTAAAATGGAAAATAGTTTAGAAAGTCTATTAATCTTGGAAGCAAATATTGTAGATATCAGTAAAAGAGATGAAACCCTTGAAAATATACTTGATCCTATTTGTATCCATCAGAATGTTATATGGGTCACAATGTCATATGCCATGGTATTCAGTTCATGTGTGGAACAATCATCTATGATGTGTCTGTGATTAAAGATGAAACAGTCTAGAAACTTATGCAAAGAAAATATTAAGTTAACATATCAGGCTGAACTTGATAAAACTGATAATATTTGACCATCTTTTGATCTACTGAAAAAGTGATTCATATAATTCAAATTAATAAATGCATATGTACAAATATGATTAAGAATTTATTGATAACAAAGATAAGCATCTATTTATTTTCCATATTCATCTTAAAACATGGGTGTTCTATAGAGTTTACCTTGCAACCTTCTCTTTCTTTTCAAATGTACTTTATTAACATCTTTCATCTATTGATTTTTATTTCTACATATGTTATTAAATGACTTCTCCAGTTATATGAGCAATGCATAGTTAAATTTTTATTATGAGTGTTTGTTATGTCTTATTTTTCTTTTTATAAACAATGGGTGCAATAAGTGCCCAGTAAGCTTACTTTTTAGTTTATTTATTGTCAATAAACAGAGTAAATTCTTGAGGTAGGTCATAGAATAAGCAAAGCTTTTCACTTCTGCTATCTATTTTTTTTTTTAATTTGACAGGTAGCGATATAGACAGCGAGAGAGAGAGAGACAGAGAGAAAGGTCTTCCTTCCGTTGGTTCACTCCCCAAATGGCCGCTACGGCCAGCACTGAGCTGATCCGAAGCCAGGAGCCAGGTGCTTCCTCCTGGTCTCCCATGTGGGTGCAGGGCCCAAGGACTTGGGCCATCCTCCACTGCCTTCCCGGGCCACAGCAGAGAGCTGGACTGGAAGAGGAGCAACAGGGACAGAATCCAGTGCCCCAACCAGGACTAGGACCTGGGGTGCTGGCGCCGCAGGCGGAGGATTAGCCAAGTGAGCCGTGGCGCTGGCGCCAGCCCCTGCTATCTATTTTGAATGTGTCTTCTAGAAATGTTGTATCAACTTGCACCACCATCAACAGTGCATGAGCATGCCTATATCTTTATAGTCTCATTTATAAGAAGTCATCACCTTGTAAAACACACTGACAATTTGTTATTTACCAGGTTGTCAATGTATTTTATTTTATTATTTTAAGATTTATTTGTTCATTTGAAAGTCAGAGTTACACAGAGAGGGAAGGAGAGGCAGAGAGAGAGGTCTTCTATTTGCTGGTTCACTCCCCAGATGGCTGCAATGGCCAGAGTTGAGCCGATCCAAAGCCAGGAGCCAGGAGCTTCTTCCTGGTCTCCCACATGGGTGCAGGGGCCCAAGCACTTGGACCATCTTTCCCAGGCCACAGCAGAGAGCTGGATTGGAAGTTGAGCAGCTGGGAGTCAATTAGTGCCCATCTGGGATGCTGGCACTTCAGGCGATTGCTTTACCTGCTATGCCACAGTGCTGGCTCCATCAATGTATTGTAAACACTGCATATTACACGTCTTTGATTACTAGTGTGTGGTTTACTTTTAATGTGATTATCTGGCCATATGGATTTCATCTTTTGTTAATGTCTTTATTTTGCCCATTTTAAATCTGAATTATCATACATTTTGCATTTACCTGTATGGAAAAATTGATTTTATATTAAGTATGTCAACTTTTGTTTGATATTTTGCAGCTATTTTGTATAAATTATTTACAATTCTTATATTTCTGTATAAATAATTATATATGTATCTACATATATGAGTACTATATATATATATTTAAATTATTTCTATTTTAATATTTTGGGTATTATCCTTGGTTTCTTCAATTATTTGTAAACATGAGTAATGTTTAGTTTTCCAAGCTAATTTTTGTCTAGGCATTCGTGTACTTCCTTTGGGTTTCTGTATTTAACACTTAAAAACTCCAATACTTATTTATGTCAAGAGGCAATGATCATTATTTTTGCAAGTGTCACTTGTCCCAACATCCCTGGTTGAGAGTTCATCCTACTCATCATATGATAGCATTCTTCCTGATAGGTTATTGTGGGCTCTCTCTGACTCTTTCATTTTGTTCTTATATTGTGACCATTTGAAAGGAGAAATATTATCAAGCAATTGCTTATCATCCTTCAGTAACTCTCTGTTGCTCTTTGGATAAAAAGCAAAATTCTTATCAGGGACACCACATCGTAAGGCTGTCCTGTCACTTCGGCCTGTTCTTCTGCCCCCTGGCCTTCCTTGTTCAGAGTGTTTACATGCTATTTCCAAAATCTGTACTGGTCGAGTTTCCTTCATCAGCCTCTGTAAGCACTGATGTGCTAAGTCACATCATCCTTAGAGCATTTTATTATTTTCCTTAGTATCAGTCATCAACGTATGTCTGTGTTGATGGCTATTTACTTAGCTTTGCCTGAAGTCACAATCAGTGTTTTAACTCAGAACTTTACATAGTTCCATGGGAAATTTTAGATGATTTTTAATTGATTTGGTGGATCTCTGTATACATGAATGTTCAAAATACCATGTGCTCATGAGACTTTTAATACAGATTTTAAAAATGATTGAAATTTGTTTCCTTCAATATTATTTCTGATAAATTCCCTTTATTCCTGTTTTGTTTTTTATCTCTTAGGTAATACCCTACAAAACCAATGTATGCAGTGAATTTCACTGAGGTTTCTGAATTTGTATTCCTGGGACTTTCTGCTTCCAGACCAGTGCAGCATTTCCTCCTTGCCTTCTCTACAGTGTTTTATGTAATAATTGTCCTGGGAAATGTTCTTGTTGTATTTACTGTGATGCTTGATTCTCATTTACATTCTCCCATGTACTTCCTTTTAGGAAACCTCTCGTTTATTGATTTATGTCTTTCTACATTAACGGTTCCTAAGATGCTTTCTGACTTGTACTCTGATAGAAATACCATTTCATTCCAGGGATGTGTCTTTCAGATATTTGTTCTTCATGTCCTGGGTGGGTCTGAGATGGTGCTACTAATTGCAATGGCCTTTGACAGGTATGTGGCCATATGCAAGCCCCTCCACTATCTGACCATCATGAACCCCCGGATGTGCATTTTGCTTTTGTCTGGTGCTTGGGTTATTGGTCTCCTTCACTCATTGGCTCAGTTAGCTTTTGTGGTTCATTTGCCTTTTTGTGGTCCTAATGAGATAGATAGCTTTTACTGTGACCTTTCTCAATTTATCAAACTTGCCTGTGCAGATACCTATAGAATGGAATTCATGGTAACTGCCAACAGTGGGTTTATTTCCACAGGCACTTTCTTCTTATTGATGATCTCCTACATCTTCATCCTGGTCACTGTATGGAAACGCTCCTCGGGTGGTTTGTCCAAGGCCCTCTCCACTCTTTCAGCTCACATCACGGTGGTGGTTTTGTTTTTTGGACCATGCATCTTTGTCTATATGTGGCCATTTCCCACAGTATCAGTGGATAAATTTCTTGCCATTTTGGATTTCATGATTACACCCATTCTGAATCCTGCCATATACACCTTGAGGAATAAGGACATGAAGACGGCAATGAGGAGACTGGTTAGTCATGTACTGAGTCTGAGGAAAATTTCCTTAATAACTTAGATCACAAGTGCTGTCTTCTGAAAGTTATTCTGTAGACACAAATGCTTAAGAGGTCACACTGTCAGAGACAATTGTCCTTAATCCATCAGCTCAAAAAACTTTTGGTAATTCATTCCAACTCCATGACCAAGAATTTAATTATATATTTACTATTTATCATCAACTTTACATAGTTTTATGACTTTAAAACACAGAAAACGCACTTTTTCCTGTATCCCACATTTTGACTTCTGCACTGAATAAATTGAAACATTTTTAATGAATTTCAGCCTTCAGTGCTATATTTGTCATTACTACTGGTATATGTAGTTATTTTTTCGATGGTCACTAGGTTGAAAAGTATTGGAATCTAAAGAGCATGATGGGTTTGAAACAGTTTTTGGTAAGCAAACTGGTTCACATTCTAGTTGAATAAAGTTTGCCATTTCATTTCCTTATTTTAGACTATTATTCATATTAATAAATGTACTATTACATGATTATAATTTTTGAATTATAATTCTTGAAAGAACTTAAATTTAATGAGTTAAATATTATTATTCATATATGCAGGAAATAAGGAATATGACAAAGGAATAGTTTGACAGTTACTGACATTACTAAAGGAAAAAGTTACTATTCCTTACAAGTTTGAATTTAACCATGCTCATAAATGTGGTATGGAAGGAAAAAAATTATGGTTTTAGAAACAGCACTCAGCCAAAGAAATTAGAGATATTATGAAAGAAGGAGCCTTGCTGGACAAGATCTTCTCTTAGAGCTGATCTTTGAGTAGGTGATTATTAACTTAATGAGGCCAAAACACAAACCACAAACATACACAAAAAATTCTCTGACCAAAAAAACTGACCATTGATCAAAACATGTATACACTGAAGAACACCCAGATTTTCCATGGGCTATTGAAATCTGAACCTTACCGATGCTGATTCTGGCCAAAGACAGAGAAAACCATATGATAATATTCTATCATAAGTTATAGGTCACTGAACCTGCAGACCAACACAAGAAAGAACACACTGAGCGAGAAATTCAAAACCCCATGATGGAAATGGCTAAGAATATCAAACTTAAAAGCAAAAACTTACTTAACACAGGGCAAAATTTGAAAGAACAAAATTCATTTCAGAAATGAAGAATAAATTACAAGGTATCCCAAGGAATATAATGATCCAAGTTGCAAATAAGTTCTAAAAATGAAAAGAACCAAGAAAATTAACTCTAATTAAAGCAGAGATAAAATGAGATCAGAGTCAAAGTTATATAGCACCATGCAAATGATATCCAAAGTATGCATTATTTTAAAATGAGGCTATTCAATAAAACTATTTTTTTTTTTTGACAGGCAGAGTGGACAGTGAGAAAGAGACAGAGAGAAAGGTCTTCCTTTTGCCGTTGGTTCACCCTCCAATGGCTGCTGCAGCTGGCGCGCTGCGGCCGGCGCACCGCGCTGATCCGATGGCAGGAGCCAGGTGCTTCTCCTGGTCTCCCATGGGGTGCAGGGCCCAAGCACTTGGGCCATCCTCCACTGCACTCCCTGGCCACAGCAGAGAGCTGGCCTGGAAGAGGGGCAACAGGGACAGGATCGGTGCCCCGACCGGGACTAGAACCCGGTGTGCCGGCGCCGCAAGGCGGAGGATTAGCCTAGTGAGCCGTGGCGCTGGCCAAAACTATTGTTTTAAACTTTTTCAGTGTCTAAAAATAAAAGAAAGCCATATTCAACATAATCAAACAGGTTATAATATACTTGGGAAAACAAATATATCCTAGTAAAATTGTTAGGCACTTAGAATGCCATTTCTTCTGTGTCTTCTTAAAAATGTTCAAATATTCAAATTGGAGAGAAAATCAGGTTGACATCTGATTTATTGATAATTATATATGAAAAGAGGCAATAATGGAACCACATTTTCAAGAAACTCTAGGAAATAAAATGATAGATAATATTTAACACACAGGCAATCTGTTTTTAAAATATATACCATAAGTATAGAAAAAATTTTTAAGGGTGTAAGCTTATGAGAACATTGCACATGTAAGCACTACCTCAGGAATCCACTGGCAACCAAGCTACATCCTCTCAAGAGTTACTTAGGAAAGTTCCCTAAACTGGTGCTCAGAATTTAATAACACAAACCAAAGTAAGTCTACACGTGAAAGAATAGTAGTTAAATGTTAATTGACCAATGAAACACACCACATTTTAACGAGGGGCAAGGGTGGAACAGAAAAACAAAAAGAAAAAATATGTTGATTTCCTCATCAGTAACAGGTATGAGTCAGAGGATATTAAAAAAAAAATCTGGTAACTCAAATAATGGAAACTTATGTTTTTTTCCTAAGTGGGAACTAAAGGTATTACAGAAAGGTAAACACAAAAGTTATAAAATTTGATACCAAAATAATGTACAATTCAGACTGGCATTTACAATAGTGGTTAAGATGTCTCTTGGAACTCCTGCATCTCACCTCTGGAAGCCTTGGTTCAAGTCCTTGCTCCACTTCTGATCTCAGCTTCCTGATAACATATACTCTGGAAAGTAGAAAATGATTCAAGACTTGGGTTTCTGCCATGCACATGAGAAACCCAGACTGAGCTCTGGGCTCCCAGCTTTGGCCTGGCCAAGGCCTGGTTGTTATGAGTATTTGAAGAGTGAATCAACAGGTAGATAATTTCTCAATCTTTTTGTCTTTCTGCCTTTCAAATAAAATGATGATAAATAAAAAAAATACAAAATGAAAAAGAGCAAATAGAGATAATATTATGAAAGACATGAGAATAGAACAAGAAAAGCAATAGAACATCTTTTTATATATACATGTAACTTAAAGCATCATATTTTTCTTCATAAGACATGTCAAAATTTTCAGTAAAGTAAAATAAAATAAAAAATTTAACATCAACACAAGGAAAGTACGAATTATAGAACTTATTAAAATACAGGATTATGTAGAATAAAAGTCACAGTACTCATTTATTTTATTCAATAGTCCTAATTTATTATTATATTCACATTAAAAGTTTGGAATAGTCTGTATATAATATAGTATGAAAGAAATTTTTACTAGGAATCTAGATTTTCCATGCAAGAGAAAGTAGGCATAATGCAAACAAAATCATTTTAAAAGCTTATAGCATTGAATATTATTGAACATTTAATTTTTAAAATTATTTAAAAAATTCGATTAGTTTAAAAACTAAGTTTCTATTAATTAATAAATTTAATCCATGAGTTCTGCTTCATAATATTTGGCACTGAATATTAACCATATATGAAAAAAAGAAAATGAGAAGAAAAACCAGACAACAAAAAGAAGCATATAAAATATATTTATATTTTATTTTATATTTATAAATTTAAATATTTATTTATATTCATATTATATTTTATATTTATATTTAGATGTGGATTTAACACATTAAAATGTGATTAATTAATTAAACTATAAGAAGGAGGATACGAGCAGAGAACTAGAAATTAGAAAAATGAATTAAATGTAAATTCCGGAATTCAAAAATGTAATGTCTAAAGTTGAGGACTTTGTCAATGAATTGGATTGAAAATTTATGAGTTGGAGGAGGCAGAAAAAATACATTCTTGTTTGACACTTTTCTCAGTTTGGGAAACTTCTTACCTATTATATCTACCAGTGTCACCTCTTTATTTGCTGTTTCCTTGTAAAACTCTAGTTTTACTCATGTTAGATCATTTTGACATCTCCTATACAGCCTGCATGCTTTTCTCTCATTTTATTTATGTTTAAAATATTTTTCCTTTAACCTAGGTATATTTAATAATGAAAACATGAATCTTTCACTAGCATGTTTTCATTAAAGTAATACAAAAGGTTTTTCCCCATATGAAGGAAAAATTATCCTAGATGGAATTTCACAAGGGTAAGAAGAGAAACTGAAAGAGTTTATATGTGCTTAAACTTAAAGGTCTATAAAATGATAATTATGTTTTTTGTACAGAATTATAACAAAACCACAAAAATAAATGTAATTTATAAGATCTTAGGTAATTGAACTGTCTTGCAATTGATACACAGATTAACATATAATTTACAGGCCTACCATATCCAAAACAGCATAGTATGGACAAAAAAGTAGACATGTGGACCAAATCCCCAAAGTAAATCCATGCATTTTCAACCAACTTATCTTTCACAAAGCTGCTACAAACACTCCTTGAAGAAAGGACAGTTTCTTCAGTAAATGCTGCTGGGAAAACTGGATTTTCACACACAGAAGTTTGAAACAAGACCCCAGCCTTAATCCCTATAGGAAAGAAACTTAAGTTGAATCAAAGACCTAAATGAAACTGTGAAATGAATGGATGAGAAAATTTGGGAAACACTTTATGATGTAGGCATACATAATTAATATTTGGATGAAATCCCCAAAGAAAGGGTAATAAAAGTAAAAATAGACAAATGGGATTATATCAAACCACGAAGGAAACAATTTACAGAGTGAAAAGATACAGAATGGGAGAAAGTATCAGCAAAATGCATGACATAATGGATTAGTTATCAGAATATATAAGCAACTCAAGAAATTCAACAACAAAGTCCAGATAAGAAATGGACAAAGGATCCTAATACACATTATTCAAAAGAAGAAATACATATGACCAAAAAATCCAAAAAAAAGTGCTCAGTATCACTGATCATGGGCATGCAAATAAAAGCCACAATGATCTATCATGTTATTCCAGTTAGAATGGAACAAAAAATGTAGCAAATGCTGGTGAGGTTATGGAGAAAAAGGAACCATAATACACTGTTGATGGGAATGCTAATTCATAGAGCCACTATGAAAAACAGTATAAAATTTCCTCAAATATTGAAAATAGATCCACGAGGTAACCCAGCTATCTTATATCCAAAGGAAATAAAATCAGCATATGAAAGAGTATTGCTGGGCCACAGCTTACTAGGCTAATCCTCTGCCTGTGGTGCCAGCACCCTGGGTTCTAGTCCCAGTTGGGGCGCCGGATTCTGTCCCGGTTGCTTCTCTTCCAGTCCAGCTCTCTGCTATGGCCCAGGAAGGCAGTGGAGGATGGCCCAGGTCCTTGGGCCCTGCACCCGCATGGGAGACCAGGAGGAAGCACCTGGCTCCTGGCTTTGGATCGGCGCAGTGCGCCAGCTGCAATGCGCCAGCCACAACGCGCCAGCCATAGTGGCCACTTGGGGGTGAACCAATGGAAAAAGGAAGACCTTTCCCCTCTCTCTCATTGTCTAACTCTGCCTGTCAAAAGTAAATAAATAAATAAAATAAGATAAAAATAAAAAAGAAAGAGTATTTCCATTGCCATATTTATTACAGCACAAATAAGAATAACAAATACCTGGAATTGATTTATATGTCTTTAACTGGTTGACTGGATAAAAATATGTGATGCATATACACAATGGAATATTATTCATCCATGAAAAAATAAGAAATCATGACATCTAGAACAAAATGGATAGGATTGGAGGTCAAATTTTTTTTAATGAATAAGCCATTCACAGAAAGAAACTATCACATTTTCAGTCAAATGTGGAAGTTAATCTATACATTTACATATATATGTTTATATATATAGATATATAGCTACACACGTATTTATATGTCTATATAAATGTGTAGGTGACATGTTATTTTGTATATAGATATTAATGAATGTCTCATGTAATTACAACCCTCACATAATAATATACCCTTCTTTACTCATTTTACCATTGTTCTCATGAACTCTGTATTATGTAGTATTAATAAATCCACCACTGCTGTTAAAATAGTGAGGGGTTGTGAGCAAAGATGGTAGTATAGCAAAAGGATAATCTGAGTCACATGAGGCAAAATAGATTGTTAAAAAGGAGAGAAGATACACTCTGGAGATAAGAGCTGTGGGAAATTCGTGATGGGAAGCCCAGGACAGTAACAGAGAACGGGCAGGCCAACACTGAAAGAGCAAATAAGAAAGGGAAGTGGTGGAGGATCAGACCAGGAGGTTGGTGCCAGCCCCCAGCAGACCAGATGAGATGGGAAAACGTGGGTCTACAGAGCTGCAGATAGCTGTGGCAGGGAGGGCTTGGTGAATTGCTTTTGAAGTTCCATCTGTAAAAAAAGAGAAGGTATAGGCCCAGGAATAGAGCGGTTGTGCACCCCTCTTCCCACCCCTCTCCCCTATTCTCCCCTCTTTCCCAGACCTGCAGACATCTGAGGAGCCATTTTGTTTGTTTACATTTTCAAACCTAAGCAGCGGACTGTCAGCTTTGCCTCCCAAGTACATGCCCATCAATAGCTGGGGCCATCTCACCACACCTGCCACCCAGGAACGAGTACTCGTTTATGAATGAAGGAGAAATAAGGATCTTACAGAACAAAAAGAAATTGGAAGAATTTGTAACTACTCTCTCAGGCCTACAACAGAAGCTCAAGGATGTGCTACACACAGAAACATAGAAACAGGAACATCACCATGAAAGAAGGTGAAGACAGAGAATGACCCAGGAAAAGTACAAAGGAAATTAAAAATACAAAAATGTGACTA
This sequence comes from Lepus europaeus, assembly GCF_033115175.1. NCBI lineage: Eukaryota > Metazoa > Chordata > Mammalia > Lagomorpha > Leporidae > Lepus > Lepus europaeus. The sequence goes on along the minus strand of NC_084837.1, from coordinate 54,417,290 downwards.
TTTACGGAAACATGGCATGGCAAAGTTGGTACTTGAAAATAGTCAAACTGAATATATAAGGTCTCAACTCCCCAGTTAAAAAAAACGGATGGGCTGAATGTATTAAAAAAGAAACCCCATCTAATTGCGGCCTACAAGAAACACATTTTACCACAAAGATGCACACAGACTGAAAGTGAAAGGAAGGAAAAAATAATCCATGCTAACAGAAACTAAAAAAGAGCTGGTGTGGCCGTCCTAATGTCAGCCAAAAATAAACTTTAAAAGAGACAAAGAAGGACTGTGGTGGAATAAGAAGGCCATGCCAAGATGGCCACTGGTAAGTGAGTGTCAGTTATTCAGGAATGGCGTTGAAACCCACCTGGCAATGGAGCCTGCCTGGCAAAAGTCTGTGATTGGATGGCTTTGGAAACCACATGACAATGGAGTCTGCCTGGCAACAGGCTGTGATGGATGGCTTCGGATACTGCCTGGTCACAGGTTGTGATTGGTTAGGGCATAAACTGCCCCTTGACTGGATTGGCTGCCTTGGCTATTTAAGCTACTGTACCAATTGAAATAAATGAGTCTGTGGGTGCTCGCCTCTGGCATGCTTTCACCTGACTCCTGGGGTCTGGGTGGTGACTCCGCTCCTCCTCTCAGAATGAATCCACATAAACAGAAGGACAATATATAATGACTAAAGGATCAATTCAACAGAAAGATGTGATTATCTAAAAGAATTGTTAAAATATTTAAGGGAGAAATAGACTCAAATATAATAGTAATGGGGACTTCAATACTCCACTTTCAGCAGATCAAAGAGACAGAAAATCAACAAGGAAATAATAGAGTTAATTGACACTATAGACCAAATGGACCTAACATATTTACAGAGCTTTCCACTTTACAGCCACAGACTACACATTTTTCTCATCAGTGCATGGAATTTTTTCCTAGGATTGACCACGTGCTATGCCATAAAGCAAGTCTCAGCATTCAATAAAATCAAAATCACACTGTGCATATTCTTGGACCATAAGGCAATGAAACTGGAAATCAGCAACTCAGGAATCTCTAGAACATATGCAAACACATGGAGACTGAACAACATGCTCCTGAATGAACAATGGGTCATAGAAATAATCAAAAGAGAAATCATAAAATTTCTAATTTCTAGAAATAAATGAAGATGACAATACAACATATCAAACTTAGGGATTCAGCAAAAGCAGTGTTAAGAGGAAAGTTTATAGCAATTGGTGCCTACATCAATAAACTGGAAAGGCACCAAATAAATGAGTTATCAATACATCTCAAGGATCTAGAAAAACTGCAGCAGACCAGACCCAAAACTAGTAGGAGGAGATAAATAATTAAAATTAGAGAATAAACCAACAAAATTGAAGCCAAAAAACAATATGAAAGATTAGCAAAATGAAGAGCTGGTTTTTTGAAAAAAAATAACAAAAATGACACAGGATTGGCCCAACTAACCAAAAAAGGAGAGAGAAGACCCAAATCAATTAAATTAGGTATGGAAAAGGAAATGTAACAACAGACAACACAGAAATAAAAAGAATCATCAGAAATTACTAGAAAGAGCTGTATGTGAACAAACTGGAAACCTATAAGAAATGGATAGATTCCTGAACACATACAGCACACCAAAATTGAGCCATGAAGACATAGAAAACCCAAACAGACCCATAACCAGAGAGAAATTGAATCAGTAATAAAGACCATCCCAAAAAAGTGAAGCACAGGACAAGATGGCTTCACTGCTGGATTCTACCAAACATTTAAAGAACTAACTCCAATTCTTCTCAAGTTATTCAGAACAATAGAAAGGGAGGGAATCCCCAAAAATTCTTTCTATAAAGCCAGCATCACATTAATTCCTAAACCTGGAAAAGATGCAACAGAGAAAGACAACTAGAGACCAGTTTTCCTGATGAACATAGATGCAAAAATCCTCAATAAAATTCTGGCCAATTGAAATCCAACAACACATCAGAAAGATAATTCACCCAGACCAACTAGGATTTATCTCTGGTATGCAGGGATGGTTCAACATTTGTCAATCAATCAATGTGCTACCTCACATTGAAAAACTGAAGAACGAAAACCATATGATTACCTCAATAGATGCAGAGAAAGCATTTGACAAAATACAACACCTTTTCATGATGAAAACTCTAAACAAATTGTGTATAGAAGGAACATTCCTCAACACAATCAAGGCAATTTAGGACAAACCCACATCCAGTATCCTATTGAATTGGGAAAAGTTGGAGGCATTCCCACTGAGATCCGGAACCAGACAAGCATGCCCACTCTCGCCATTGCTATTCACTGTATTCTGGAAGTTTTAGCCAGAGCCATTAAGTAAGAAAAAGAAATCAAAGGGATTCAAACTGGGAAGGAGGAAGTCAAACTATCCCTATTTGCAGATGATATGATTTTATACATAGGGGATTCAAAAGACTCCACCAAGAGACTATTGGAACTCATAGAAGAGTTGGTAAAATATCAGAATATAAATCAATGCACAAAAATCAACAGCCTTTGTATACACAGGAAATGTCAAGGCTGAGAAAGAACTGCTAAGATCAATCCCATTCACAATAGCTACAAAAAATCAAGTACCCTGGAATAAATTTAACCAAGGTTGTCAAAGATCTTTATGATGAGAATTACAAAACATTAAAGAAATAGAAGATGCTACAAAATTTGGAAAAAATTTCCATGTTCATGTTGGAAGAATCAGTATCATCAAAATGTCCATTCTTCCAAAAGCAATTTACAGATTCAATGTGATACCAATCAAAATATCAAATACATTCTTCTCAATCTAGAAAAAATGATGCTGAAAGAGAACGATAAATACACATTCAAAAAGTAAACAAGGGGCCAGCGCTGTGGCACAGCGGATTAAAGCCCCGGCCTGCAGTGCCAGCATCCCATACAGGCACCGGTTCAAGTTCCAGCTGCTCCACTTCTGATCCAGCTCTCTGCAATGGCCTGGGGAAGCCATAGAAAGTGGCCCAGGTCCTTGGGCCCCTGCACCAGTGTGGGAGACCCAAAGAAGCTCCTGGCTCCTGGCTTTGGATCAGCTTAGCTCTGGCAGTTGCGGTCACTTGGGGATGATGGAAGATCTCTCTCTCTCTCTCTCTCTCTCTCTCTCTCTCTCTCTCTCTCTCCGGCTCTATCTCTCTCTGTAACTCTGTCTTTCAAACAAATAAAATAAATCTTAAAAAAGTAAACAAATGGAAAACCCATGTGTAGGCATATTGCATCCAAATGGCAGAAATCCAGAGGCAGAGGCAATCAGTGGCAGGGGAATATTTCATTTGGAAAAGGATAAGAATTATGGATTTTTTGTTGATGTTATCAAAAACAACTTAAGAAAAGAATACAGTAAAATATTTAATGGCTTGAACCAAAAAAAAAAAAAAGTGAAAGAGGAGAATGTTTCACAGAGAATCAAACACTGGGAGCATCTTTCACTGGTAAAGCTGCCCTACAGTAGATGCTAATTTAATGTATTTTCCAAACTAGAAATCAGAAGGCTAACTTATATTAGTGAGTAAAATCTCTTCCATATGCAAAGACTTAGGTAATTACATAACATAATTTTATCCCATGGAAATTGTGTGAGATTATTACCCATTGCTGCTTTTATACTTCCAGTCACAACAAGACCACTTTCTGATCATGATAGCATTCCTCATAACTGATTTAAGTGCACTCTGTTTTTTCATTCATCATGATTTATGTATATATGTATTTAATTTCTATACAGGTTTTAATAATCTGAAGGCATTTCTATTATTAATTAATTATTCATTCATGTTGGTTAAGCACACTTCTCAAAATCACACTTAACATTTATCATCTCTGTATTTTCTCCATTTCAAACAACTCTCTATGACTCTACCTCTCAAATAAATAAGATCTCTAAAAATCTGTTACATGATCTTTTTATCATATAATCTCATTATAAACATGACATATGATCTTTATCAGGCTGATTTTGAAATTAGAAGTTATGTAAACTTGAGAGCTCATGTTAATGTGCTATATTCACGACATAAGCTCTGCTTACCTAACGTGTTAATAGCTGCTCCCTGCTCACTAATACCAGCTTTAGAGATAACTATGGACATTCTACTGCCTGGGAACATTGTTTCTTCTTGTTGGGACTTCTAGTGTATATTGTGGCACAGATGTTTGTTTTCATTTAATTTGATTTTACTATGTAGTAAACTTCTGGTATCCTTTCTGTCTTCCATGGGGATTCTAAGGCAGAATTCCCATGATGAATGGACTGAGGAATTAGGTCACCAAACAACAAGTGGTCACTGTTAGCTGGTGTCAGTGCTGTGGCAGGTCTAACTTACTCTAGTTATGGTCTGGTTATAATCATAAGATATGAAAATGAAAAGATATTTAAAAGTATAAAAGCATAGCTGGAAATTATTTTAATATTTTTCTTCTTAGTTTTCTCATCAGGTAAGTGAGTGAAATAAAGTCGAAGCTGGTAATTTGTTCAAATGTCATTATTATAAGGATTTTCTCTATTTTCCTACTAGGTTTCCCCCAGGAAATAGCTTTGAGCAAAGCAAGGTTAGAATTTTTATTTTTCACTCCATGGGTTGTCTAATAAGGTCTGGAATGTACCCTGATTTGTGGGAATTTTTTTATGTCTGAATTGTGAGCATGTTCCGGGAGGGACTGGAGCCTTGCACAGCTGATTATTAAGTGCATTGCTCTGGGCTATGCCTTGAAAGTTTCTGAAAGCTCATTAAGTTTTGGGCTGCTTTTTCTTTCTTTCCCCTTACTATACTGAAGTTGATGAAACTGTTGCTTGTATTTATTCAAAGGATTTCACAGAGTATTTCAGTTTCTAGTTTCAGCTTTTACATTTCTCCTGAAACTATAGAAAAAGTCAAGTGTGGTTTTAGGGATAGGCTAAGTTTCATGCTTGCTGGATGAGCAGCTATGAGAGTGGAAAGGAAATGAAGTGGGGTGATATTTTACCAGTCCTTTCCAGTTTAGAGTCTAGTACTGTGGAAATAAATATGTGTTATGGTATGAGTTTTGCTTTATTGAAACAGAATTTAGATGAGCTAACTGTTCTTCAGTGCCACTGACACTTCCTTATTCAGGGGTAGAGACAGTCATTTGAAGTTCAAAGATCAGTAGAAATAAAATTATTGGAGAAATCATTATGCTTTACAGAGGTATTTGTTGGTTGAAGATATCAATTCTTATCTGGGGTGTCACAGAATTTTGTGGAACTTGATTTTATTTTACCATGAAAATAAATTCAACATGAAAATGCATTATAGAATATCTAAGTTTGGTTTATTTTTCCTTGGACAGACATTTAGATGTTGAAAATCACTTGTTTCATACTTCTAGAATTTCTTCAAGGATGAACAATATGCTTGTGGTCAGTCACAAACAGTTTAATGATAAGGTGCACATTCAAAGGGAATATCTTTTAATGACTCTAAAATTCAAAATAATATTTTCAGAAAAATGTCACTAAGAGCATAATCACCCCGAAATTCTTGGAGAGATGTAAGAGGGGATTGATATAAAAACAAATTTATAAAATTATTTTCAAACAGACTGATTCAGTTGATTACATATCAGAAATCCCAATTAAATTAAGCCTGCATAAGTTAATTTTAGAAATTTTGAGGCGGCTGGCATTGTGGTATAGCTAGCAAAGCTCATCACTTGGAAGACTAGAATCCCATGTAGGCACCAGTTTGTGTCCTGGCTAAACCACTTCTCATCCACCTCCAAGTGGCCTGGGAAAAGCAGTGGAAGATGGTCCAAGTGCTTGGGTCCCTGCCATTCTTATGGGAGACCTGGATAAAGCTCCTGGCTCCTGGCTTTGGCCTGGTTCATCCCTGGTCTATGTGGCTGATCTTGGGAGCGAACCAGCAGTTGGAAGATTTTCTCTCTCTCTCTTTCTCTCACTCTTACTTTCAAATTAGATGAACAAATATTTAAAAGAAAAAAAATTGATGGGGCAATTGATTTGAAACATATGTTAATTTTTTCACTAATTTCTAACCTTTATTAAAAAGAGTAGTACGAGAGGGAAAATCCATCTAAGGAGGTAAACAGAAGTTTCTTTATACATCCATAAGCATTTTCCTCACTTTGAACAAGATTGGTAGACATAAAAGTGAGGAATAGTGCCCAACAGCTGTAGAGTAACACTTTTCTATTAATTTTTGAGCATTTAATCTTTTATTTGGGAAGGCAATTTTCACATGTAGAAACAGTCGATAACACAATCCATTTACAAAAGAAGTTTGCACTGAGATAACTGTAGGTGCCAACAGAAGGACATAAAATACAAACCCAGAATCAGGTTAAAGATGATTTAGAATATGAGTCAAAGCATATAGTTTGTTAATAATGGCTGCAAAATACTAGGTGATTGTGCCTCATAAACAACACCTGTAGTTTCTGTTGCTGCTACCGTTTGTAGCTCCTGATTCATTTAATCAAAATAAAAAACATAATCAAGAAGTGTAGTCCTATTCTGCGTTGGAGTGTTCTTTAGGAATTGAGGTCTGGAAAGTTCGCTGAATTGACTGGATTCAGAGACAAAGGGAAAAACAGTAATTAAAATTATTGTCGTGGAATCAGAAATCTAATGAAATGTGATTGCTAAGGACAAAATTAGGAGGTTATGTAGTGAAATTACATATAAATATATACATATAATTTATTCATTTCAAAGGCAGAGAGAGAGAGAGAATCTTGTATCCTTGTATCTTGTTCACTACTCAAATGGCTGCAACAGCCAGGACTGAACAAGGCTGAAACCAGGAGTCAGGAGCTTCTTCGGGGTCTCCCACTGCATGCAGTGACCCAAGCACTTGGGTCATCTGCTGTTTTCCCAGGCACATTAGCAGGGAGCTGGATTGGAGGAGCAGCCATGACTCAAACCATCACCTATAAAGGATGCTGGTGCTGCAGGCTGGGGCTTTAACCTGCTGAGCCACAATGCTGACCCCAGTAAAATTATATTTAGCCCACAAGAAGTAGAGCAGGACTCTCTTGGACAAGGAAGTTCCTGGAGCATATGTCAACTCCAGTGCTCTGAAATCTGGGCCACTGACTGTGCATTACAGCCTCTCAAAGATATGGATTAGACAGTGGGTCCAGAAGGCAGCCTCCCGGGCACAGTAGGTTTCAACAGATGTGGACACCTCCATGTATCTTCATCTTACTGTTCTGTGTTATTCTGTGAGACATGCTGATAATGTGTCCCTTATCAATTTTTTAACTTAAAATGAGGTATCAATATGTATTTCAAAAGTTAATTCTGAACACAAACTATCTTGTTGTTTTCACTGTTTTAAACTTTAAATTTTTTATATATGTATTTCATATATATAGATCTAGGAGCATAGTGATATTTACCACTCTATCCTCCCTTCTGCGCACTATTTCTTGCTTTAGGAAATACTAGTACAAAGGGATTAGTTTATCCTGCCAGATTTTAAGAAAAGTTTTTTTGATTGATAATATAATTAGCAGGGCATGGGCAGGGAGAAACATATGGTAAAACATGTACCAAGAAACTGACATAGGGCCATTCATCCACTTGTCTGTGAATATGAGTATTCATGCACATTCACTATGGGCTAGATTTGTGAATAAGATACTATCTCTGTCCTTAGAAAACTCATAGACTTTACAGGACAGACAGGATGGCCAATTGTCCATGATGAATTGTCATAACACAAAGAAGTTGGTTTAATGTACAATAGGAAGAAACAGGAAGTGGTTTTTGAGAAGATGATGCAGCAAATGTACTTACAGATGATAAATAATCTCTCAACCAAAAGCATGTACCAAGCAGTTCAGTTGTAGTTTGCAAACAGAAGATAAACAAACAAAAAAGGTGATCTAAGTAGTTTAAGAAAATCGGAGAGGGCTTTGTTGAGGTCGTGTAGAATCTAGAAGTGAGACTGGGAAAACGGCCAGGGAGATCTCCTTCATAAAGGAGTTCTAACTTCTGTGAAAGACTAAAGTAATTGAACAAGTTTAAGCAGGATGGTAACTAATCAATGACTCTCATAATGCCTTCTATCTCAGACTGCCTTCTATCCTTTCTTTTAATCTCTTAACTTCTTATTTCTAATTTTCTTTTCTCTTGCTTTTTATTCTGTGTCTGTCAGTTCTCTTCTATATTCTCCTTTAAATCACCTCCATCCTTAATCAATCAGGAAACATTATTGATCAATTTATTTTCTCCAAAGAAGATTCTATGAAAAATATAAAATTTGCACGTTAGGACTGACTTCTTGCTTAGATTTTTTCTATAGTAGGGTTGATAGCTCTTTTGTTATTCCTGAATATTATTCCATAGTTTGGATACACCACCATTTATTTGTTTATTAATTTATCTACTACAGGAAATGTTGATTATGAATAAAGCTGCTTTTAACATCTATTTGCAGATTTAGTGGACAGAAGTTTTCAATTCATATGGGTAGAGGATAAGGTGCAAGTTTGCTGGATCATATGGTAAAAATTTATTCATTTTGTCAAAAACTGCCCAAAACGAATGAGCGTTCCTGTTGTTCCATATCTTTGCCAGGATTCTGTGCTGACAGTGTTCTGAAATTTGACCATTTTAATAGGTAAGTGGTTGCATCTTACTGTTTTAATTTCATCTTCCTGATGATATATCATGATACCATGTGGAGATTCTTTCCACAAGCTTATCTGCCATCTGTATATTTGCATATCTTCTTTGCTGAAATGTCTATTAACATTACTGGTCTTTTTTATTTACTTGTTTGTAAAACATTTTTTCTTCATCTTCTGTAGTTGTGATCATGCTGAATACACATTTTGCTTTTCAGAATAAGCATCTTTTTTGTATTTAATAAGTATCTTTTAAAACCCCCACATTACATGATCAAAATATAAAAACAATGAGCAGCTACTGGCAGGTCAAATCTCTTGTCATCTGTAGCAGTGATTATCTCATTCTCTCTTTTTCAGTTCTTCTCTGTATGTATTTTCACCGTCTGCATCATTCCCTATCAGGTGCTCTTGTGGCAGCATCCCCTAGAATCCCCGATGTGAGGTTTTCTTTCACTACATCACTTGTTCCATGTCCATAGCCCTTGGAATGTCCAGTCCTAGCTGCTTTCAATCTCATTCATGTCTGTAAAGTGTTCATGGCACTCCTGCCACCTCATGCTGCTCTCTAGCTGGGGAAGTGCAGCGAAGGGCACAGGGAAGTCACAGCATGAAAATATCAATGGTCTGGGATCAGAAGAAAGCTTGGCGGTGGCTTTGCAAGCGGGGAATGCATGGTACGCAGTTCAGGTGTGGAACAAGGATTACGGTTGTTTGGTTGTTCAAACAGTATGTAGTTTAGAAAAATCTCATAATTTGCAAGTAAATCTCCGAAGAAAAATATCAATATATGAAGTGAATCTTGGAAATTGATATTTGGCTATATTTTTATCTATCACAGTGTCACACAGTGGCAATTTTACAAATATCAAATTAGTAAATGTATGAACCTAGAGATAATTATTATTTATCATTTATTTTTATTTTATAGGGTTTAAAATATGTTGTCTATATATTTTTGTAAGCTTTTTTATTAAAAGCACATTATGAACATTTCTTCATGATATTTTTTCTACATATAAGATCAAATATTTTTCCCAGCTAAATATACTTTGAATAAGTTAATTCTCTATCATTTGGATTTAGGCTATTTCTAATACTTTCCTTATTTATTTCACTTTTCTTCCTCAATGGCTTTCTATCATCTCTTAGATATTCACCAAACACTTAACACTCCTGTAGGATTCTACCTTGAGGAGGCTTTTACTTGTCTTTTATTTATTCAAGTTTGTTCTGTTCACTCCTTAGGATACTTTTTTTTTTTTTAGATTATATTTATTTATTTGAGAGGTAGAATTACAGACAGTGAGAGAGAGACAGAGAAAGGTCTTCCGTCCGTTGGTTCACTCCCCAAATGGCTGCAATGGCCGGAGCTTTGCCGATCCAAAGCCAGGAGTCAGGTACCTCCTCCTGGTCTCCCATGGGGGTGCAGGCGCCCAAGGACTTGGGCCATCCTCCACTGCCCTCCCAGGCCACAGCAGAGAGCTGGACTGGAAGAGGAGCAGTGGGGACTAAAATTGGCACCCATATGGAATGCTGGCCCCACAGGCAGAGGATTAACCCACTGTGCCACAGCGCCAGCCCCTGAAAGCATGTTCATTTTTTAGATCTTAGCACACACATCTTCCAGCACCTAGTTCGTCTTTTTATATAACTTATAATCAACATAATCGTCTACATATGTAACTAGTTGTTTAATGCCTAGCTTCACAACTAGACTGAAAAATGTAGAATGATGAGGTCTATGTTTATTTTGGAATGCGATGCAGTGACTAACATATGGGGTATTCAGTAAAGTTACTCAATAGATGTTGTTAAATGAACAAATTAAAGTATAACGTTTTCAAAGGGATTTTGTAACTGTGGTTAATTTTTTTAATACTAGAATTTGAAGCCTTGTGACATCTACATTGTTTAATATCTCTTGTGCATTACTTTATTTATTGTTGTTCCTTTCAGGTAACACAAAGTCAATGAATAAAACAAATTATTCAGCAGTATTTGAATTTGTATTCCTGGGGCTTTCTACCTATAGACCAGTGCAGAATTTTCTTCTGGCCTTCTCTGTGGTGTTTTATGTAATTATTGTTCTTGGGAACCTCCTTGTTGTGTTTTCAGTGATGTTCGATGCTCATTTACACTCCCCGATGTACTTCCTTTTGGGAAATCTGTCATTCATTGATATGTGCCTTTCTACTGTTACAGTTCCTAAAATGATTTCTGACCTTTACTCTGGGAGAAACATCATTTCATTTCAGGGTTGCATCCTCCAGATATTTGCCCTTCATGTTCTGGGTGGATCAGAGATGGTGCTACTCTTAGCCATGGCCTTGGACAGATATGTGGCCATATGTAAGCCCCTCCATTACCTGGCCATCATGAACCCACAGATGTGCGTTTTGCTTCTGTCTGGTGCTTGGATGATTGGTCTTATTCACTCAGTTGCTCAGTTAGCTTTTGTTGTTCATTTGCCTTTTTGTGGTCCTAATGAGATAGATAGCTTTTACTGTGATCTTCCTTGGTTCATCAAACTTGCCTGCACAGACACTTACAGGATGGAATTCATAGTAACTGCCAACAGTGGGTTCATTTCCATAGGCACCTTCTTCTTCCTGATGATCTCCTACATCTTCATCCTGGTCACTGTATGGAAACGCTCCTCGGGTGGTTTGTCCAAGGCCCTCTCCACTCTTTCAGCTCACATCACGGTGGTGGTTTTGTTTTTTGGGCCATGTATCTTTGTCTATATTTGGCCATTTCCCTCAGTGTCAGTGGATAAATTTCTTGCCATTTTGGATTTCATGATTACACCCATTCTGAATCCTGCCATATACACCTTGAGGAATAAGGACATGAAGACGGCAATGAGGAGACTGGGTAATCAAGTCCCAGGTTTGAGGAAGATCTCTTAAGTAATACATTAGAGTACAAGTCATTTAGTTTATTTTCTACCACACAAATGACACAAATACTTTAATGAATATATGTAGTTTAAGAATTACATGACAGATATTCAAAGTGTTTGATACATACACCATCTTATGGACCAAGTATGTCACTTGGATCCATAAAAGCTCAGAAAAACTTGGATACTTATGTCCAAAATCAGTAATAATTCGTTTGATTACTTATTTAATTTCATTTTATAGATTATTTATGTACTTTATAGTTTTAAATATAATAGGTCAATTGTGTGTGTGTGTCTTTGTTTTTAGTGGTCCCCACATGACCTTAAAAGTTTATGAAACACAGAGCAGAGCACTGTGTTCACAAGACTATACCCAGTGTCAATGGTTTCTTTTATTTATAGATTAAAAGACTTCTCACAACAAGAGTTCTCACTGCATTTATTTCTTTTTATGTATAAAATCTTTTTATTTATATTATAATAAAGAATTCATTTCTTTGAAATAAAATAGCTACATGTTTGATGTTGAGCTAGTTATTTTCATTTATGACTTGTTTCGGAAAATACTTTGAACTATCATTATGAAATATATACTTTCTAGTTTTAAACATTTTTCTGAATTAACTTTTTTATACAATATTCAGAATTACTTATGAAGTTACATTGAATTACGACAACCCTATTTATACACTATTTGGCAAATGAAGTATAGTCCAAATATACGTGTATATAAAGGTGATGAAAAAGCATATATTGCTGAAAGTGTGGCTTCATATTTTAGATTACCTGTTCTCAAAATAATAATTTACTGACTATATATTTACAAACTATATATAAACTATCATCTTCTCTAAACTGCCCAGAATAACTGAGTTCTGATTTCCTTCCCATTGTACTTCTTTGCTTAATGCAAAATGAAAAAAATGCAGTCCAAACTAAAATATGGCATCGAGTAAGTCTAATGTTAAACATACCTAGAAAATTCATACCCTATACTGTATTTCTTGACTAAAAGGTATACATCTCTAATTTGTACCTCTAACAAACTAAAAATGTTAAAAAAATCTACCATTTAGTGTACATATTTTGGTAAATAAATAAAAATACATATCCATGAATATATGAGGGTACTTCATCAAATTTGTGGAAAAAATTAAAATGAAAAATAAGCTCATTTTGGTACAAAAATTTGAAATCCATATGTAAATTTTCATAACACACATTTCCATTAAAACTTAAAGATTCCATATGTTTATATATAACCTTTTCAAAATATAACTCACATACCATAAAATTCATTTACTGCAATATTCTTCAATGTCTTCAACTCTATATTTCAAAAAATATTCCAATTTATTACACTGATACAGTAATTCTGATTGTATGCAATAATAAGGAAAGAGAAAATTTTGTATGCTTTAGACATATCTGAACCAGATAATAGGAGATTAACTACCTTATTAACATTTCTTGAGATCCAGTGATCACCATCCTATTTGGGCTGTCATAGATAAGAAATGACGGAATCAGGCATTATGTGACCCAAGATACTCATTATGGCATGGATACCATCTTATTGCTCAGTCTATAAAATTGAAATGTGAAAGTATATATAATTGATGAAGCTTGGCAGCTTGTGGCACTAAGCAGTTGCATTAGCTTATGACTCCACCCCTTCAATATCTGCTCTTGCTGGATTTACTTCTCAGTGCATACCTATTACTACACAGAGTTCCTTGTAACAATAGATTGGAAATAAAAACTTTAATATATGGATGGTTTTACATGATACATTGGCAGTGACTAGAAGTAAATATCTTCAACTTCATGTGGTCTCAATTTAGTGAAGTATTGTGTTCAAAGATTAGTAAGGTTAGTACCATGATTGTGGTTCTAAATGATAATGACAAAGAGAAATTCTTCACCTTGGAAGAAAATGAGCCAGTATTTCATTTTGCTATTACCAGCGAGCATGGATCTACATTTTCTCCTGAATAATTAATTGTGATTTGTTTGGAGGGTTAGGGCTTAATGTGAACAGAATGAGAAGATAGTGACAACGGTGACTGCATAGATTGCTGGTGATAGACTGCTCAGAATGTGCACAGACTTTGTTCCTTTTTCTTTTTCTTTCTTTTTTTTTTTAAGATTTATTTTATTTATTTGAAAGAGTTACAGAGAGAGGTACAACCAGATAGAGAGAGAGGTCTTCCATCTGCTGGTTCATTTCCCCAAATGGCTGCTAAGGCCAGAGCTGAGCTGAGCTGATCCGAAGCCAGGAGCCAAGACCTTCTTTCGGGTCTCCCACGTGGATGCAGGGGCCCAAAGACTTGGGCCATCTTCTACTGCTTTCCAGGTCATCGCAGAGAGCTGGATCAGAAGAAGATCAGCTGGGACTTGAACCGGTACTCATACGGGATGCTGGCACTGTAGGTTGGGGCTTGAACCTGTTGTGCCACAGCGCAGGCCCCCAGACTTTCAAAATATTGGGGTTTTAACTTAATACTTGCCAGAGGGCATACGTCATAGAAGAAAATCTTGTTAATAAGACAACCACCCTACAGGTTTTTGTATGTTAGCCTCTTTTTCTGGCTAGCCCAATACTTACTCAAGGAGTGTCTATACAAAAATGACTAGGGTTTATAGTCAAATGTTGTAAAACCACATGAAGTTTCTCACAAGCAATATCTGGAAATCAGAATGGATAATTCCCATTAATACTGAATCACTAATATATGAGGATCTCTCAGGTTGATGACACTGGAATCCTTTGTGGCAGGTTGATGATGATGTTGGAATCCTTCTGTCTTGGATGAAGTAGAATTTTGTCTCATGCAAATCAATGTGTATTCTGGTTATGTATATTTTTCCTAACCATAATACTTATGGTTATACCACCACCTATGAGTTTAAATAATGTCTTATTTGTTGTTATGTTATTAGCTAAAATTTTTTGCTCATCAAGGGATTTGTTTTATAGCAACTTAAAATGAGCAATAGGGTCATGACCAATGAGTTCACTATTCTAAACGCATAATCCCCCATGAGTGTATTGAATGTTAGAATGGCATACTGAAGACACCTGTCAGTCTCTTGAGATATTCATCCCCTGGATTTGGGAATGAAGATGAGGGAGCAGAAGAAAGTCTTCTCACTAATATACTTAATTACCTGCTCAGAAATTTTTTTCCCTTTGGCCGGTGCTGTGGTGCAGCAGATTAAGCCACTGTCTATAGTGCTGGCATCCCATACTGGCACTGGTTCTAATCCTGTCTGTTCTGCTTCTGAAACAGCTCCCTGCTAATGCACCTGGGAAAGCAGCAGAAGATGGTGCAAGTCTCTGGTTCTCTCCATCCACACTGGAGACCTGGAAGAAGCTCCTGGCTCCTGGCTTCAGCCTGGCCCAACTCTGGTCATTGTAGTCACTTGGGGAGTGAAGCAGCAGATGGAAAACTTCTCTCTCTCTCTTACTCTTTAAAATAAATAAATAAATAAATAAATAAATATCTTAAAAAATTTATTTCTTCCCATCCTTACAATGTTGAGGTCTGCTTGCTTTGAAGGTCTTGGTTCTCAGGGAAAGAATGCTTCCATAGAGTAGGAAAATTATTTTCATTAAATTGAAAATTAACACTGGCTATGGTGATTGGATTTGGGGAGTGAACCAGCAGATGGAATACTCCTCTTTCTACATCTCTCTGTAACTCTGCCTTTCAAATAAATAGAAAACAAATCTTTAAAAAAAGCATTATTTTATTTCACCTGTATGTTGTATTTTGTTCTAATATTAAAGGAAATAAAAATTACATATGTGCCATCTTTTCATTTTATGATTGAATTTCAATTCACTTAATTTATCATTCTGGGAAAAAGAAAAGAAATATTTTAGAAATTACTAGAAATATTTTACATACAAGAATAGTTTATACGTACTTTGAAAAGGAATGTTATAGGCATTTGAGTGAAAAATTTAACATTTCTTGATTTACTGATATATTTTCATAAGTATCCATTTCATAATTAATCATTGTACTATGTATTTTGGCTTTGAAAAATTATCAGTAAGCCATGGTCCCTGCTTTGGGGAGAGTATATTATAGGATTTTTATAAAATTATTAATAAGCTATAAATATAATTCTCTGACAATGATCTAATTAAGAAAATGTCATTAGGATTTCTTTATATATATTAATTCTTATAAAGTCAATAAAAGCAACCAGGGTATAACCCCCACTGTTATTCCTTATATACTTTGCCAAATGTATATCATCCACTCTTGGCTTTTCCCCTGATTTTTCCCACTAGTATTTGAGCAGGAATTTAAGTTAAGGAAAAAGTGATAATGTTTTGCCAAAGGTAAGTGACATTTAGATGAGAAGTGTCAATGTTACATAAATACTTTTTGTCAATGTGGTTAAAAGAAATTAGGAAAAATTTCATTAAGATGCTGCTCATCAGAATGTACATATAACATTGCAGTGTTCTTTTAATGTTATTAGAGACACAGAAAATAATTTCAATAAGACTTCCACAAATAGATATCATTAATATTTGGATTTTAGGGAAACATTTCATAATGTTTTTCTGTTTGATTAGGAAATGTTGAAATTCACTGAATTATGCTAACCCCTACTCTTGTATATGAAGCTAGGAGTAAAAGGTACACAAAAACACCCTGAAGTCTCAACTATTTTATAAAAACAGCATGTTGACAATTTGAATTTTTCCTATTGAGGCTTTTAGGCATTAACTATTTGCTCTGGAATCCATGTAATAGTTTCTGAATCTATTCATGGCACTTTTCATCTCTTTATTTCTCAGGGTATAGATGGCTGGATTTAGGAGAGGTGTGATAACTGAGTAAAACACAGCAAGAAACTTGTCCACCCAGGTGATGCTGAGTGGCCACACATAGATGAAGATGCACGGCCCAAAGAAGAGCACCACCACTGTGATGTGGGCAATGCAGGTAGACAGGGCCTTCGATGCTCCAGTTTTTGAGCTTTTGCAGACAGTGAGAAGAATATATGTGTAGTATATCAGCAATAGAATAAAGCAGGTCATAGCCAGAACTCCACTGTCACCATTCATTAATATTTCCAAGTTAGAGGACTCCATGCAGGCCAGCCTGACCACCAGCGGTATGTCACAGAAGAAGCTGTCTATTTCCCTGGGGCCACAGAAAGGCAGCTGCACAATCACAGCCATCTGACTCACAGCATGAACAAAGCCAATGATCCAGGAAGTCACCACCAGCCCATTACACATTTTCAGGCTCATAATAGAGGAGTAATGGAGTGGCTTGCAGATGGCCACATAACGATCATAGGCCATTACTACAAGTAACACCATCTCACCCCCTCCTACAAAATGAACAAATAGGATCTGGCACATGCAGCCTCCAAAGGAAATGGTATTGTTCTCTCTGAGAAAGTCTGTGATCATCTTAGGAGTGGTGACTGAGGAAAGCCACATATCAACAAAGGACAGATTGGCCAACAAGAAGTACATGGGGCAATGGAGATGTGAGTCAGTGATGATTAAGATCATGATGAAAATGTTTCCAGATACAATGATCAGATAAAGCATCAAAAATATCATGAAGAGTAAGACCTCAATATTACATGAATGGCAAAGTCCCAGAAGCACAAATTCTGACACAACAGACTGATTTCTTGTATCCATTTTGCCAATGTGTTCTCGTGTTCTCTAAAATAACCTAGAGATAAAAATAGATTATCAATTAGTGGGATAGAAAAGAGCTTTAATTTTTTTGAATTTTGCACTGAAAGTTACATCCATATCTGAGGGTAAAAGGAATACATGCGAAGAGAAATAACATATAGTACTATGTGAGGAGAAATAGCATATAGCGTTATGTAAAGAGAAATAATATATAGTGTTATGCCCCCAAAGAGATGTTAATTGCTTAAGGTCAGTTTTTCAAGAAATAGAGCCAGAGGTAGAAGTGTTCCGAAAAGGATTAATTCGGAGTTTCTCTTTCCGGAGAGGGGAATGAGGAAAGCAGAACAGCAAAGTGAACAGTTGAAAAAAAGATCACAAATTTGCCAGGAAACTAGCTTCAGTCCAGTAGTCCAGTAAAAACAATGTAGGTGGGGTGCTACCAACAACATAACATTAAATAACAAAAATTTCGATAGGAAGATGATAGCAAAGTGATTTCAAATTCTGGTACAAATGGCATGATGCAATCTTACATTTCCTCTGAACTGTGTTTGAAGATTTCTTCAAGCCTGAGTTGAACCTTTACTAAAGTAATATATCAGAAAACTAATGTTTAGCTTATCAATAATAAATAAAATCAATAATAAAGATAACCAGCAGAGAGCAGTGCACTTGCTCTCTCCCCTCTCCCTTCCTCCTTTTCTGTTGTTCTACCTTTCAAATAAATAAATACATGTTTAAAAAGTATCATTGATCATCACTTATTCACGTCCACATATAGTAACAATATTGCTTATATTATTTCCTACGTAAATGGAGAATTTTGTTTATATAGTTTCCTATGTAACTGAAAAATTTCTATATAAATTGAGAATGCTTCTCAACTCTATATTGGAAAGGTAATTGACTATTTCCTCCCCCCCTTTATTAATTATGTCTCTTGGTTTTATTTCACTTCTTAAGTTTAAGATCTTCTTTTTGTATTTAGAATCTACAGAATGGTACCAGGGATAGCAGATGAACAATGGAAGCCATTAGTGCATTGTGAGTATGACTTTCCTCTTCCTGTACTAGAACTCAGAAGTATAGTTTACAAAAAGAAAGGAAGGAGTTTTCCTAAATAATTAGGTAAGCATGTTTTCTGCAGAAAAGAATACATATGATACAATTTCAAATTTCAAATAAATGTATCCCTTATATTAAGAACTTATCTAATCTCTTGCTTTCCAAGAATGTAGCAGCTTTTTCATCCTATATTTTTACTCTTGTCCAGGAGGGTTTATAAGATCGAGGAGGAACTACAAGAGGCAAGAGGACATTCCATTAATGTATCTTTGGAATTCTCACAGTTAACTCAGAATTTTCACAGACTGGAGAAATAATTCTGGGATTGGTAGAACTGAAATGTTAGGGAAATTTGATAGATGGAATTTCTGTCTTAGGAGATATATCATATAGGAATAACAATGTAAAAATGTGATCTCACTTACATGAGGAATCTAAAAGAACACATAGAAGTAGAGGATGGGTGGGAGAATGGGAAGATGTTGGTCCAAGAGAGCAGTTTCAGTTAGATGGGAAGAATTGGTTTTTTTGATCTATTGCACAGCATGGTGATTATGTTAAAAAGTATTAAGTATTTTAAAATTGCTAGGAATGAGAATACAAATGTCTCATCACAAATGAGACATTATGTAATGGAGACATTAAAAATAATAGATATAAAGGAACTTTAAAAAGTTCATGGAAAAACAGAATTAGAAGGTAGGTTTATTTTCATGCAAAAGTTTTGAAATTCAGGCATAGATTTTTAGTAATGGGCCATGAACTTTTTGATGTCCTCTCATTCTTCACAACATCAGAGAGCCCCGTTATTATATACAGTTATTATTTATTAATTAAAAAGTAAATACAACAGTAACATTTTCTTCCTCCTTTATGCACATCTCTCCATGAAATTATTTCTCTAATAACTATAAATATATAAAATTTTTCATATTTATATTTTTATAAGGAGAATCTTGCCCTGGGAGAATTCAATAGATTTTCTAAGATATGTCCCAGATGAGGTACAGAGAAACTTCAAGTCCCTCCAAGTAGCTTGTTGACTCTGCTTTCCTTTTACTCATGCTATGAATCTTAACCCTATTTCTGGAGTATTATCAGTTTGCATTAATTATCTAACCCATTTTACATCTTTATTATAATGTTTTTCTTAGACTAATGCTCTGAAATGAAACATGTTTTTTCTCTTACATAGGATGTACTGCATGAACAAGGATAGTTGGAAGCCACTCAAGCAATTAGACAACAAAGAAATGAGATCTCTCAGAGAAGACTTGAGAGTATCTTTTGGTTAGTGCATACTGGTTGTCAGACAATCACTGTGAAGGAAACCACAGTTGGAATAGCATAGGCAAAGAAAACCTGAATAGTGTTTTATGAAAATGTCACATACTAAAAAGGCCCTTCTTAACTCCAATAGTGAGCATATATGAAACATACATATGGAAATATTTTAAAATTATCTTGAAGGCAGTTGCAAAGAAAATGAAATAACGTACTAAACAAAATGCTTCTTAAAGCTCAGATGCTCTTTGTCTTCTCTTCTGACGTGTGCTGGAGACAACATTCATTGCTGAGTGGAGGCAGCACCTGTGGAAGCGCTTTCCCTCAGCCTCACACATATTCACCACTCAAAGGGGTCCCTTGGGTGAAATTTTCCTACTCTACATTCTGGACAAATAAGAATCATGGAATATTTTTATCATGATTATCTCCTGGAGACTTTGTTAAGAGTGATATAAAATTTGCACTTATTGGAAAACGGAGCAGGGAAACAAGAGAAACCTCACATAAATCAGTCAAGTTAAATATTAGTGAAGTTTTAAAACATTACTATAAGTGATAAAGAGATGCAGTCTGGAATCTTGAACTGAAACTTGATCTCTTGTCATCTTATTCTTTAAGCTTTTAATTTCAGTAGTGAGCAAAATCATACACTAGTGTGATATAGGACCATCTACCAAACCCCTTATATAAATGTAAAGACCAATACATTTCAAGGTTGTCTAGACAGATGTGGGTAATCTTAGTCAAAAGTCTGATTTTTTTCAATATTATCTGTGATTACTTGACATCTAACAGGTACACACTGGATGTCAAATTATGAAGATATTTTTAGATTTAAAAACAAGATTTTGAGCAGTTTTTTTTCCTTCTTACTATATGTTAAATTCTTTACTTAGTGTAGGGTTAATCTTATGAGTGTAAAGTACACTGAAAGTAGATCACTGTAAAAATTAAAAGAAAGAATAAAAAAGGAAGGAGGAGGGAGGGTGAAAATGTGGACCAGAGGGAGGGTAGGGTGGAAGTATCACTATGCTCCTGAATCTGTATATATGAAACATGAAATGTGTTCAGTTTAAAACATTTAAAAAGAAGTAACTGGAAAATAAATTAAAAACATAAACTGGAAAATAAATTAAAAAACTTTGTTAGTTAAAATAGATTTAAAAACAAGATTTTGAGCAGTTTTTTTTCCTTCTTACTATATGTTAAATTCTTTACTTAGTGAGAATATAATTTTCCTCATGGGCATTGTCTACCTTAGAAAAACTACTACAGAACATGCCTGTGACTATAGACTTGTAGTTCAGGCCACCGAAGATTAGAGATGGGACATGGGCACTCCCTTGACTTGCATCCTCTGGTCTGCTTTAACACAAACCAGGAGGAAAAGAAAGCTCGGCATCAGAAGCAATGGGTGGCAGGCCTATTAATGGCTGATCTGTACGGTGATCTGCCCTCAAGGAGACCCAACAGGCCAGTCCACTGCAGTGGCTTTCAATGTGGTAAGCCTGGGCTTCAGCAGAAGTCAACTTGTGAAGAGCCCTGGCAGCTCTGCCAAGAGTTGGATCACTGGAAATGGACCTGCCCTGGAGTCGAAGGATGCCCAGGTCAGAGCCACAGATCTTATTGGCTCCAAGCTGAAAAGCCCTTCACTCAGCCCAACTTCCAAAGTGACCACTGCAGCTGAGGGGATGGTCAAGTAGGGTCAGCAACATTGCAGGCAGAACTGTAAATTTCTTGTTAGAGATGCCACCTGCCTTTACCTGGCCAGCTCTCCTCCCAGGCCAGCCAAGTAATGAAAGTCAACAGAGTGCCTTCCCCTAGGAGGTTCACACCTCCCTTAGGATATACCCCATGTGAAGAGATAGATAGGTCTGGGCCTCTTAACTTACAAGGCCTAAAGCCCACCAGATTATTATCAAGCCCCTTCTATCAGGTTCTATTTGCCTCTCAATCAGAAAACTTAATTGTAGCTTAGACAGCACCTTTCTTAGCTCCTCTAATAATGACTCTGTCCTTTGTTCTAGACCCTGTCTAGTGCACTTGGGCCTCATTCCTTTGTAATCATAACCTCTACTCTACCACCAATGGCTCTACTCCCAACCTGTGTGTACTGATGGTCCTCTTCCCCACTTAATGCTGTATAATTGTTCAGACCTGGTTAATGCCACTCTTAGGATCATTGGTTACTATCCTCACCCTGTCTTTTATGACCTTGTCTAAATATGATCAGAGTCGGGGAACTTGGAAGGCTTCCATAGCCTTGGCAACTCATGACGACAGCCTAGGGTGGTTACTGGCACCATAAACTAGAGTGTCAATTGGTTGGGTCAACAACAGGAGCCACTGTGCGCTTGCTCCTGATGTGGGATCTCTGTCCTTAATGTACTGTACATTTTGATTTAATGCTATAACTAGTACTCAAACAGTATGTTTCACTTTGTGTTTCTATGTGTGTGCAAACTGTTGAAATCTTTACTTAATGTATACTAAATTGATCTTCTGTATATAAAGAGAATTGAAAATGAATCTTAATGTGAATGGAAGGTGAGAGGGAGCGGGAGAGGGGAGGGTTGCGGGTGGGAGGGAAATTATGGGAAGGGGAAGCCATTGTAATCCATAAGCTGTATACTGGAAATTTATATTCATTAAATAAAAGTTAAAAAAAAAGAAAAAAAATTTTATTTATTTATCTTCATTTTATTTGAAAGAGTGACAGGGAGCAAGAGAGACAAAAATCTTCCATCTGTTGGTTCACTCCCAAATGCCTTCAACAACGAAAGCTGGGCTTGGCTAAATTCAGGAATATGGAATTCAATCCAGTTCTCCTACAGGATTGTAGGGATTCAAGTACTTGTGCTGTCATCTAATTCCCTTCAGTGTGCACATTAGCAGGAAGCTAGATCTGAAGCAGAAAGTTGGAATAACACCAAGAAGTTCAATATGGGACGTATATGGCATATGCCCCAAGAAGAAACTTAACCACTGTGCCAAATGCACTCCCAAGTCTTACTGTAGTCTTGTAAGATTTCATTTCACATTTCTGAAATCTCTGTAATAATCAATATGAATATTAAAGATTTTATAGCACCTTGAATTATTTGAATCCTACCTAAATATAAGGGTACTTCAAAAAAAGTACCCTCTGTTCTATATAATATTATTGCATTTTTCTTTCCTAATTCTATGTTGGTCCAACAACTTTGATCTAAGAGGAAAACCTTAATTAAAAATTCTTTATTTACTTATAAATCATATTTTTAACTTTGTTATCCTTGGCTAAACTCACAAAAGCTTTCCAGTTTCCTCATGGCTATCTTCAGTTCTTTGTTTCACAGCGTGTAAAGGATTGCCTAGAGAGGGCAACAATGCTATAAATATAGCAAGAAATCTATGCTCAGAATAGTTGCTGAAAGACCATGTATAAGTAAAGATGTATGGGTAAATGAAGATGTGAGCAAACCATGATGTGAGTAAAGCTGGACTGGAATTTTTTAAAGATGCATTTAATTTATTTGAAAGGCAGAGTGACAGAGAGACAAGGAGAGACAGAGACAGAGAGAGAGAGAGACAGAGAGAGAGAGAAGTGGTCAGACAGAGAAAAAGGTTTTCCATCTGCTGGTTCACTCTTCTAATGGCTCCAACATTCAGGCTGGGTGAGTTTAAAGCCGGGAACTCCATCTGGGTCTTCCAACAATGGTTGCAGGAACCCAAGCACTTGGGTCATCTTCCTTTGCATTCCCAGGCACATTAACAAGGAGGTAGGTTGGAAGCAGGGCAACTGGACTCAAACTGGTGCTCTGATATGGGATTCAGGTATTTCAGGAAATAGCTTAACCTGCTGAGCCACAGTGCTGGCCCCTGGAAAGAACTTTTACTGCCAAGTATAAGTGGTTCCTAATGGTTAACAAGATCAGACTGAGGAGGTAAGCAACATGACAAATCTATTCAGGAGATCATGGTGCTGCTGACAATACTATCTGTATATTACAGGTATCTATGGAAGCACATTTAGCAACCAGAGGGAGATCACAGAAAATGCTATTTATTATATTGAGAACACAGAAACACAACTTCACATCAAAGGGTATCAGGAGCGAAGGAGTCCGAAGAACTGTGAGTTAACTACTAGCAAAACATGCACCTTCTTGTAGATGATGGATACATGGTGTGGAGGTTTGCAAATGACCAGCTACATGTTGTGTAGATTACTAATACCATTGCAACCCTATCCAGGAAATAAAGGAGTGATATATGAGTAAATCCAGCAGAGGAGGTAATGTTTTTCTTCTTTTTCCTCTGCCTCTTCCTCCTCTTCTTCTTCTTCGTCTTCTTTTACCATATTCACAATCATCTTAGGGGTTACAAAGGAAGCAAGGGTCATATCCATGATGGAGAGAATCTCAAGGTGAAAGTACATGGGGTGTTTGGGTTTGGAGTATAAAACACTGTGAAAGGGATCACATAAATAAGACCAAGTGCCTGGTAATAACAATAGATAGCATTACAAAGGGAGGAAGTTCCAATGTGGGAAGCAGTCCACACAGCAGACTCACAGAATGACAAACATCCTAAATAACACTATGACCTCATAATCATCCTCTAAGGCCTGACTGAAAATACCATGAGAGCATTTCAGGCATGCAAAGCCAAGACATAATGGCAAAAATGGATCTGCATGAAGGATCTCTGTGAGTGAGACCCCAGTGGAAAGAAGGGGCCATCAAAGAAGGATGTACATAAGGAGGACATAATTTCTAAGCTTTTGACCTCCAATCCAGGATTAAAAGCAATGAACTATCCATATCTCTTGGTTCTCCTAGGCAAATCATGAGAAAAGAAGCACATGTTTCATTTTCATGGGGCAAAAGAAATATAAGCATGCATCTTTATGAGGTTGTGCTTATATGGACATGAGATGTCTTAGATGGAATTCCTTTGAAGACAGTTCAATTATTTTTGAAAAAAATATTTATTTATTTATTTATTTGAAAGACATAGTTCTTGCGGGGGGTGGGGAGAGATAAATTGTCAATCCATTTGTTTCATTCCCCAGCTATTCGCAACAGTCATGGCTGGGCCAGGCTAAAGCCAGGAATATGGAATTCCATCCAGGTTTCCCACATGGTTGAAAGGGCCCATGTACTTGGGTAATCTTTTGCTGCTTTCCCAGGCACATTAGCAGGAATCTGGATTCGAATTGGAGCAGCTGGGGCACAATTCCTCACTCAGATGCTGCTATTGCAGACGGTGGCTTAACCTTTGGTGTGTGCCACAATGCTGATCCCTTAAAGTTCAAGTTTTGAGTGTACCTGGAAATAAAACTACCTTAAAAAATTCTGCTTTACTTCTGATTTAGCACAGAGTTTTAAGGGGCTGTGATCCAAAAGATTAAAAGGTAATTTTGGTAATTGAGTAACTGAGGTTGAGAATAAACTAGAATTCTATCTTCTCCATTTTGAGCTTCCATCAGATAACAAATGGGTTTGTGCTATTTTCATACTCTTTTTTATTTTTTAACTTTTATTAAATGAATATAAGTTTCCAATGTACAGCTTATGGATTACAATGGCTTCCCCCTCCCATAACTTCCCTCCCACCCACAACCCTCCCCTCTCCCGCTCCCTCTCACCTTCCATTCACATCAAGATTCATTTTCAATTCTCTTTATATACAGAAGATCAATTTAGTATATATTAAGTAAAGATTTCAATAGTTTGCACCCACATAGAAACACAAAGTGAAACATACTGTTTGAGTACTAGTTATAGCATTAAATCACAATGTACAGCACATTAAGGACAGAGATCCCACATGAGGAGCAAGTGCACAGTGACTCCTGTTGTTGACCCAACCAATTGACACTCTAGTTTATGGTGCCAGTAACCACCCTAGGCTCTCGTCATGAGTTGCCAAGGCAATGGAAGCCTTCCAAGTTCACCAACTCTGATCATATTTAGACAAGGTCATAAAAGACAGGGTGAGGATAGTAACCAATGATCCTAAGAGTGGCATTAACCAGGTCTGAACAATTATACAGCATTAAGTGGGGAAGAGGACCATCAGTACACACAGGTTGGGAGTAGAGCCATTGGTGGTAGAGTAGAGGTTATGATTACAAAGGAATGAGGCCCAAGTGCACTAGACAGGGTCTAGAACAAAGGACAGAGTCATTATCAGAGGAGCTAAGAAAGGTGCTGTCTAAGCTACAATTAAGTTTTCTGATTGAGAGGCAAATAGAATCTGACAGAAGGGGCTTGATAATAATCTGTTGGGCTTTAGGCCTTGTAAGTTAAGAGGCCCAGACCTATCTATCTCTTCACATGGGGTATATCCTGAGGGAGGTGTGAACCTCCTAGGGGAAGGCACTCTGTTGACTTTCATTACTTGGCTGGCCTGGGAGGAGAGCTGGCCAGGTAAAGGCAGGGGGCATCTCTAACAAGAAATTTACAGTTCTGCCTGCAATGTTGCTGACCCTACGTGGCCGTCCCCTCAGCTGCAGTGGTCACTTTGGAAGCTGGGCTGAGTGAAGGGCTTTTCAGCTTAGAGCCAGTAAGATGTGTGGCTCTGACCTGGGCATCCTTCGACTCCAGGGCAGGTCCATTTCCAGTGATCCAACTCTTGGCATAGCTGCCAGGGCTCTTCACAAGTTGACTTCTGCAGAAGCCCAGGCTTACCACATGCTATTTTCATACTCTTGAAAAGCCCTCTGGCAGATGGAGTATCCCTTACCTGCTGTGGCCAAAACAAACATTCTTAGAAATTCTTGTAAAGTCCACACAATGCAAAGGCATTAAGCAGCAGGGATGGATGTTCTCAGTCTCAGTATCTCTGTTCCATTTGACCAGGAATCATATATTCCAAAGGGAATAAAGAAGATGCTATGAGCACAAGAGACATTTCTTATGATATCTAAATGTTTTGCTTCCTTTTTTTATCTATCATGTCACATCCCACCTATTATTTATAAAGTTGTATACTTTAGTAAACTAAGTTTTGTAATTTGTACATTGGACATGGTTTCCCTAGACTTCTATTCACTTTTATGCATAGCAACACTTATTTAGTGATGTGGAGGAGACAGCTCTGCACAGAAGCCTTAAGGTTTGGGATGCCGCTCTAATTACCTAACAGAGTCAAAACCAATAGCTAATAATGACCCAGTCTGGTGCATGATACAGTGTGTGTGTATGTGTGTGTGTGTGTGTGTGTGTGAGAGAGAGAGAGAGAGAGAGAGAGAGAGAGAGAGAGAGAGAGAGAAAGAGAAAGAGAGAGACAGAGAGCGACTCTAAATGAGAAGTAGAACCACTAATCACCCAAGAGGAGTGATCAGTTTGAAAGATGAATTCTGTGCTTTGTAAATTAGATGTGAGAAGGATCTGTACGATGGGAGCCTGGGGCCTAGAAACAGATTTGCTTTCTACAACTAGCTCATCTATCCCTTTGAGTCTCAATGTCATTATTGGTAGAACAACATGATTGAGCTCCATCTGAGTTCCTTTTCAATCCCCACATTTACTGTGCCAATTAGTAATAGAAATAGTATTGTTCTTTTTGAATAAGTTATTCTAGCCTCATTTCAGGGTTTCATTACTTATTAGCTATTTTAGTGTCTAAACTTTTTATTCACTTACATATTGATATGAAAAGGAGAGGGAGGGAGGGAGGGAGGGAGGGAGGGAGAGAGAGAGAGAGAGAGAGAGAGAGAAAGATTCCATCTGTTCATCTGTCAGATTACTCCCCAAATGGCAACAATAGCTTGGGATGGGCCAAGATGAAGCCAAACACCTAAAAGTCAATGCAGATCTCCCATTACTTGCTGCCTCCCAGTGTGCCTATGAGCGGCAATAAGGATCAGAGCTAAAACTTGAATCAGTCACTCTGATAACGGATGTGCGCATTGTACCAATTGCTTGCCCCAATTTGGTAAGTTTCTTTTTCTTTTAAAGATTTATTTATTTATTTGAAAGGCAGAGTGGCAGAGAGAGAGAGAGAGAGAGAGAGAGAGAGAGGTCTTCGCCAGACCTGGGCCAATCTAAAACCAGGAGCCAAGAGCTTCTTTCGGGTCTCCCACATGGTTGCAGGGGTCTAAGACCTCGGTCCATCTTCTGCTGGCTTCCCAGACCATAGCAGAGAGCTGGATCAGAAGTGGAGCAGCCTGGACTGGGACCAGTGCCCATATG
This sequence comes from Lepus europaeus, assembly GCF_033115175.1. NCBI lineage: Eukaryota > Metazoa > Chordata > Mammalia > Lagomorpha > Leporidae > Lepus > Lepus europaeus. Next base: position 54,389,491 of record NC_084837.1, on the reverse strand, counting down.
GGATGCCGGCATTGTAGATGGTAGCTTTACCGGCTACACCACAGTGCTGGCCCTTGGTAAGTTTTCACACATACACACTTGCAATCATGAAAATATCATCAGAATCAAAGTGTGGGAAAATATACCTTAGTCCCCAAAGTTCCCTTTCTCCTTGTAAAAAACAAAATTTTTAGACATAAAAATTTTATACATATTGATTGGGTACCAGGTGATGTTTTCGTGCATGTAAACATTGTGTAATGTCTAGTCAGGGGAAATCTATCTCGTCAAACCCTTGCACCTTGAATACCTGTCATTATAGCCACTCCCCACACCTCCCTCCTCAGAACCACTATTACGTGTAACATTACTTATTTATTAATTTGCATGTTTACAATTTTATGTAAGTAGAATCAAGTATTATGTATTTTTGGACCTGCTTTCACTCAATCTATGTTTTCCATATTTATCATGCAGCAATATGTATTCCATTATTTGTATATTACACAACTTGGTTATCTATTCATCTGCTGGGGTCATTAGATTGTTTCCTTCTTTTGGCTATAAAGCTGCTTCTACATTTATGTATGGATCTCTGTGTGACTTGATTACATTTAAACTTAAGACTTGTTTTATGGGCCAGAATATCATCAAAGTTGATAAATGCTCTGTTTGCCCTTGAAAATAACTAGTATTATGATTTTTAGGCAAAATGTTCTATCATGCCAGTTACTTCCATTAGTTCATGGTGTAGTTCAGGTCAACTACATCTGTGATAAATTTTTGACTACCAGTTTTATCAATTGTTGGAAAAGGGATATTGGAATCCTTGAGTACAAAGTTTGAAATGTATTTCTGCATGAGTTCTGCATTTTTTTTCCATATACTTTTGAGCTCTGATAATATGGACACAAAACTTAAAATATTATATTCTTTTGATTAAATGATCCTTTTCTCAATATATTTAACTATAAATTTGATAATTTCTTAGTGATGACATACACTTCGCCTGGTATTAAAATTGCCACTGAAGATTTCTTTTGATTTGGTTAATATCATATATACTTTTATCATTTTATTTAATATGTTTTGAAATAGATGTTGTTTTTATGAAAGTTTCAATTAACAGTAAGACTGAAGAGAGTTACAGTATACACCCTGCTCACATGTGCATAGCTGCTCCTATTATCAACATCCTACACCAAGGTAGTACAGCTTTTTATCATCAGTGAACCTACATTGATACACATATATTAGTGTTGTACTTTCCATGATTTGTACACAATCACATGTATTAACCACTGTCATTATCATAGCCAGTATTTTTCTAAAAATCCTCTCTTCTCTGTCTAGCATCCCTTTCTGTGATACTGGCCCCCAGCCCCAATTCCTGGAGACCAGTCATCTTTCCACAGTGTCAATGGTTTTGTTGTTTCCAAAAGGCCTTATATTGGAATCATAGTTTAAAGCCTTTCCAGATTAGTTTTTCTCAATTAGTAACGTGAATTTAAGTTTTCTCAACATTTTTTCAGGCTTTATATTTCATTTATTTGTAGTGCTGAACACTGTCCAACTATCTGGACGTTATCACAATTTATTCATTCATTCATCTACTGATGAACATGTTGGTTGTTTCTGAGTTTTGGAAATGATAAAGTTGTCATAAATGTCTTTTATCAGATTACTGGGCAGTTATAATTGTTTAATTCTTTTTGTTAAATACCAAATATCAAAACAGCTGAAACTTAAGTTGTCAGTTTTTTTTTTCCAGAAATATCTTTCAAGATGATGCCATTATTTTGCACTCCCACTGGTAATGAGTGAGATTTCTTCTTGCTCTATTCTTTTGTCAGCATTTGGTATTATCAGTGTTATAGCTTTTGGTCATTTCAAATTTGTGCATATGGTATCATGTTGCTGTTCTGATGTGTATTTCTGTAGTGACACAAGATTCAATATATAGTTTCTTTCTTTTATATATTGTGTGTTTGGTGTCATATGTAAAAAGTTACCACACACTCAAGGCTACTTTAATTTCTAATATTTTCTATGAGTTCTGTATTTGGGTTTGTGATTTGTTTTGAGTTAATTTTTGTGAAGGATTTTAGGTCTGTGTCTAGAATTAATTTTTTTGTGTATATGGATGTTTAGTTTTGCCAGCAAACTTTGTTTTAGAGACTCTTTTTCACCCATTGTGTTTCTTTTGGTACTTTGTCAAAGATCAATTAACCACATTTATGTCTATTTATTGGCTTGAGTCTGTCTATTTACCTATGTATCTGGTATTTTTCCAGTGTAACATATCTTGATATCTTAATATTGTTATAAGTCTCAAAATCCGGTAGTATTAGAATACACATTCTTCTCATCAGTGAATTGAACATTCTCTAGGATAGACCATATACTAGGACACAAAACAAGTCTTTGCAAATTCAAAAAAATCTAAATCATTCCATGCATCTTCTCTGACCACAATGGAATAAATTTAGAAATCAACAACTCAAGAATCTCTAGAACATAGATAAACACATGGAGACTGAACAACATGCTCCTGAGTGAACAGTGGGTCACAGTAGAAATCAAAAGAGCAATCAATCAAAAAATTTCAGGAAACAAATGAAGATGACTACACAGCATATCAAATACTACTGGATACGGCAAAAGCACTGTTAAGAGGGGAGTTCATAGCAATCAGTGCCTACTTGAAGAAACTGGAAAGGTAGCAAATAAATGAACTATCATTGTATCTCAAGGACCTAGAACATCAATAGCAAACCAAACCCAAAACTAGTAGGAGGAAAGAAATAATTAAAATTAGAGAAGAAATAAAATTGAAACAAAAATACAAAAAAATCAGTGAAATTAAAAGCTGTTTAGCTGTGTGCCAGCAAACTAGAAAACCTAGAAGAAATGGATAGATCCCTAGAAAGATGCAATCTACCAGAATTGAGTCATGAAGATATAGAAAAACCTAAACAGACCAATAACTAAGATGTATATTGAATCAGTAATAAAGACCCTCCCAACAAAAAAGCCCAGGATCGGATGGCTTCACTGCTGAATTCTACCAGACATTTAAAGAAGAACTAATTCTAATTCTTCTCAAGCTATTCAAAAGAATTGAAAAGGAGGCAATCCTCCCAAATGTAAACCTGGAAAAGATGCAACTGAGAAAGAGAACTATAGATCAATATCCCTGAAGAACATAAATGCAAAAATCCTCAACAAAATATTAGCTAATTGAATCCAACAACACATCAGAAAAATCATTCACCCTGACCAAGTGGAATTTATCCCCAGAATGAAAAGATGGTTCAACATTCAGAAATCTATCAATATAATACAGTGCATCGGCAAACTGAAGAACAAAAATCATATGATTATCTCAATAGATGTGGAAAAAGCATTTGATAAATTACAATGTCCTTTCACGAAGAAACCCTTAAGGAAAATGGGTATAGAAGAAACATTCCTCAATACAATCAAAGCAATTTATGACAAATCTATGACAACCATCCAACTGAATGGAGGAAAGCTGGCAGCATTCCCCCTAAGACCAGAAGCAGACAAGGATCCCCATTCTCACTATTGCTATTTAATATAGCCCTGGAAGTTTTAGCTAAAGCCATTGGGCAAGAAAAATAAATCAGAGAGGTACAAATTAGATAAGAGGAAGTCAAAGTATCCTTATTTGCACATGACTTGATCCTTTACATAGGGGATGGAAAAAACTCCACTGAGAGACTATTGAAACTTATAAAAAGACTAAGGTAAAGTGGCAGGACATAAAACCAACACAGAAAAATCAACAGCCTGTGCATACACAGACAATGCTATGGCTGAGAAAGAACTTGTAAGATCAGTACCATTCACAATAGCTCCAAAAAGAATCAAATACCTTGGAATAAATTTAACCAAGAATGTCAAAGAACTCTACAGTGAAAATTATAAAACTATAAAGAAAGAAATTGAAGACATTAAAAATGGAAAAATCTTCCAAGTTCATGGATCGGAAGAATCAACATCATCAAAATGTCCATATTAGCTGGCGCTGCGGCTCAATAGGCTAATCCTCCACCTTGTGGCGCCGGCACACCAGGTTCTAGTCCCGGCCGGGGCGCTGGATTCTGTCCCGGTTGCCCCTCTTCCAGGCCAGCTCTCTGCTGTGGCCCAGGAGTGCAGTGGAGGATGGCCCAAGTGCTTGGGCCCTGCACCCCATGGGAGACCAGGATAGGCACCTGGCTCCTGCCTTCGGATCAGTGCGGTGCGCCGGTTGCAGCGTGCCGGCCGCGGCGGCCATTGGAGGGTGAACCAATGGCAAAAGAAGACCTTTCTCTGTCTCTCTCTCTCTCTCACTGTCCACCCTGCCTGTTAAAAAAAAATGTCCATACTACCAAAAGCAATTTATAAACTCAGTGCAACCTCAATCTAAATACCAACAACATTCTTCACAGATCTATAGCAAACTATGCTGAAATTCATATGGACGCACAAAAGATCCTCCAAAGCTAAAGCAATCTTATACAACAACAACAGCTAGAGACATCAGAATACCTGATTTCAAAACATATCACTGGACAGCTGCAATCAAAACAGCCTGGTACTGGCCCCAAAACAGACTTATAGACCAATGGAAAAGAATAGAAACTCAGAAAACAATCCATGCATCTATAGCCAACTTATAATTAATAAAATGCTGAAATCAATCTGTGGAGCAAAGAGAGTCTCTTTTAACAAATTGTGCTGGAAAAACTGAATCTCATGTGCAGAAGTATGAAACTAGATCCCTACATTATACCTTAAACAAAATTCCACTTAAAATGGATTGAGGACCTAATACCATCAAATTATTAGAGAGCATGGGGGAAACTCTCAAAAACACTGGCATAGGCAAAGACTTCTTGGAAAAGACCCCAGAAGCACAGGCAATCAGAGCCAAAATTGAAAATGGGATTACATCAAGCTGAGAAACTTCTGCACTGCAAAAGAGCACTAAGCAAAATAAAGAGGCAACTGACTGAATGGGAGAAAATATTTGCAAACTGCAAACTGTTAATGGGTTAGCATCCAGAATATATAAAGAGCTCAAGAAATTCAACAACAACAAAACAAACAATCCAGTAAAGAAATGGGCGAAGGAGTTAAACAGGGATTTTTCAAGGGGAAATTCAAATGACCAACAGACACTTATGAAAATGCACAGAAATGAATTTCCAAACATACAATTAATAATTTACAAAAATTTTAGACCTTGAGACAGCGATAATTGAATGAAATACAAATAGGTCTTACTTTATGTTCTTTAATCTTACTGAGTTAGTGAAATCCAAATAAGAATAGTCTTCGTTGCTATTCCCTATATACTTTATTACTTATTTCATCTACTTTTCATTTTTTCCCTTGCTTTTTCCCATTAGTGTTTGGGTAGGAGGCTAGGTTAAGAAAATAATAACAGAATTTGTTTCTAAGATTTATTTTATTTATTTGAAAGGCAGAGTGACAAAGAGAAAGGAGGAGGGATAGATCTTCCTTCTGCTGTTTCACTTTCCAAATGGCCAAAGTGGTCAGGGTGGGGCCAGGCCAAAAGCAGAAGCCAGGAGCTTCCTCCAGGTCTCCCATGTGGGTGCAGTGGCCCAAGCACTTGGGCCATCTCCCACTGCCTTCCTAGGCACATTATCTTGGAGCTATATCAAAAGTGGAGCAGCTGGGGCTCGAACCAGTGCCCATATGGGATGCTGGTGCTGCAGGCAACTGCTTAACCTGCTTTGCCACAGCACTGCCCCCCAGAAATATTCAATGATAAAATTCAAAAGAAAACTTCGAAGGTGGTGCCAATGTTCAAAAATGCACTTTTCCAAGTGAACTTGAGAGAAAATTTAAGGAAACTGATTAAGATGCTTCCAATGAGAAGATTGTATCTTTGTTAGATCTCATTTAATATAGAATAAGACATAGAAAGTCTGATTGGAATACTCCCAAATAATGAAGAATCATTAGGTTTCTGGACACTTATTATTTGCCTAGGAGTACATGGAGTAGCTTCTGCATCTCTTCATAGCATTTCTCATCTCTTTATTTCTCAGAGTATAAATAATTGGATTTAGGAGAGGTGTAAACACAGAGTAAAACACAGCAAGAAACTTGTCCACCCAGGTGATGCTGAGTGGCCACACATAGAGGAAGATGCAGGGCCCAAAGAAGAGCACCACCACTGTGATGTGGGCAGTGCATGTAGACAGGGCCTTGGATGCTCCAGCTTTAGAACTTTTGCAGACAGTGAGAAGAATATATGTGTAAGAGATCAACAAAAAGATAAAGGAAGTTATAGCCACAAACCCACAGTTAACATTCAGGAAAATTTCCAAATTATGGTGATCCATGCAGGCAAGCTTGATCACCAATGGTCTGTCACAGAAGAAGCTGTCTATTTCCCTAGGACCACAGAAGGGCAGCTGCACAATAAACACAATTTGACTCAGAGCGTGCACAAAGCCAATGGTCCAAGCAGTCACTACCAGCCCAGTGCACTTCTGTAGGCTCATAATAGTAGTGTAATGGAGTGGTTTGCAGATGGCAACGTAGCGATCAAAGGCCATTACTACTAAAAGCACCATCTCAAGTGCAGCAATACATTGGGCAAAGAAGATCTGGCACATGCATCCTCCAAAGGAAATTGTTTTATTCTTCCTCAGAAAATCTGTAATCATTTTGGGAGTGGTGTTTGAAGAAAGCCACATGTCAACAAAGGAGAGGTTGGCCAAAAAGAAGTACATAGGAGAGTGGAGATGGGGATCGGTGATGATTAAGATCACAATAACAATATTTCCAGATACAATGATGAGGTAAAGTATAGAAAATATTGAGAAGAGTAAGACCTGAATATTCCAGGCATGGAAGAGTCCCAGAAGCACAAAATCTGACACTGCGGACTGATTTCCATAATCCATTTTATTCAGGATGTCCTCTAAACCTAGATGTGACAGATTATCAGTTAGTGAGATGAAAAATTGGATTTATTTATGTGGTGTTCACATTGAAGTTTAGCATCTATTTAGAGATTGTAAAGCATAATTGTGAAGAGAAATTTTGGAGAAATGGAAACTACATGTCTATTATTGATTCCACAAGAAGCAAAGCCTGAGATGAGATTATATTGTACACTTTACAAAAGGGGAATGAGGAAATAAGGTCTGCAAAGAGTATGGTTTAAGGACAGTGGTGTCTGGAAATTAGCTTCAGTCCACTAGTGCTGGAAAAAGAATCCGGTGGGGCGCTAACAGTAGCCAGTATACTAAGTAACTCTAATTAGGTCATATACAGTAGCCTCACTGATTTACTATCATGCTTTCCTACATATCACAAACCTGTACTGAACTGTAGTATGAAAATATTACTATTTGTCTTGAATCTTTTGGGAAGGTTCACATTCATGTAACTTTTTAATAATATATCATTATAGTTCTATTTTTATTAATAGTTATTGCTAATATCTTACTGTGCCTTATTTTTTATGGATATTATCATAGGCATGTATAGAACAAAATAGCATATATTGGTTCCAGACATTGACAGGAGATCCTCAATCTGTTCCTACAGATAAGAGGGGGCACTACTGTACTTGGGAGGTGAAGGGATATTTTAGTGCAGTAACAATGATGTAACACAACCTTACCATTTCTCTGTACTGTGTATAGCCCTTCTTCAATTCTCAGTTGCTCTCCTGCTATAAGATACTTACTATAAAATTAAATTTTTGGCTTACTCTCTCCTAATATGTACATATATATAATTCTACTACTATGCAATATGCTATTCTATATGTATACTACTACGATATACTATTATATATACATATATTATGCTATATATATTTTAGGAGAACTTTCAGGAGAGAACCTATATAGAGGATCATATAATATATTCTTGGCACAATGATTTATGGCACACAATTTATCATTAATTAAAATTTATAATACAGCAGAATTGATCTGAAGTAAATTGATTAGAAAACAATATCACGGTAGTGTCATGCAGAAACAGATTAAGCAAATTGAAAGGAAATGAGGTTCTGATTGATGAACTCTGAATGTAAGCTCCTCATAACTCAGGATTATCACTAAGCAAGGTTTATTTTCAATTACATAAATGGATGCTAGGAAATATCTAGACTCTGAAATATAAATATTTTCTTGTCTAATAAGACAAAAATCTGTCTGTTCAGTCTGTTACCTATCTATGCATCTTTCATCTACCTGTTTTCTATGATAGGAATAAATTACATCCATGTGCAAATAGCATTCATCTTTTGTGTGTTAATGTCGAGTGGATCTGAGGGTAAACCTATAGTGATTACTAATGATTATCTTTAAGTATTAAATACTAATGATATTGTTTACTTTGATCTCTCTTTAAGCTGAACATAATTCTCTAAATAGATACTATAAAAAAAGAAAAGTGTCCGTGTTCCTTCCCTTTTATTAGTTTTCTCCTTTGGCATTATTTCTGGTTTTGTGTGTCTCATTTTTTTTATACTTTGTTATCTCCAGGGTGTTTCCCAGGTCCACAGGTGAACAATGAAAACTATTACCTGCTCATGATCATGACTTTCCCTCCCTTATTTTAAAAACTCAGAAATTGATTAAGACCAACATGAGAGCAAATTCTCCTAAAGAAATTAGTTGATACACATATTTGCTATAGAAAAGGACAGAGATCACAGATAAGAGTTTCACAACTTACAAATAAACATATCTTTCATAACAACAGAAGAGTTTCCTCTAATTTCTAAAGAAAATATCCTGATACTACTCACAGTATATTCATATTTTTATTTCTCAGAGTGTAAGTGATTGTATTTAAAACTGAGCAAGAATTCTGTTCACCTAAGTGATTCAGAGTGGCTATAGGAAGTGATGATGCAGGATGCAAAGAAGAGCACCACCACTGTGATGTGGGCAACATATACATCCTATCCCAGATGCGGTAGTTTGGGAAACTTGAGCAATCTGATATTTTTTCTTAAAACACTTTTTCTTATCAATACAAACTTTTCAGAAGGTTTCATTAGCTAATTCTGTATTTGTTGAATAAGTAACAGAGAAGATAACTAGGAGCAAAACCAGGACTCCAACTGTGTTTGAGATGAATTTGCTAAATTATGAATTCATACGCTCATAGGGAAAAATTCTCCAATGAGAAATAGTGTTTTTATCAGCTTTGTATTTGTTAATTTTTCATATTAGCAAATTATGCAAGGTAACTTCAAATGGAATTAAAGTGATTATTTCAGTGCAAAAATTTTTAAATGCACACATATTTTCTTAATAACATGCTTTTTTTCCATGAATGTTTTTGAATTCTTAATATTAACCAATATTTGGGAGGATTAATAATCATAATTTTTTAATTTAAAATGTAGGCTGAAAACTTATTTCATTAGTGGCTGACCTTGTTACCTCAGCTAACCCTAGTTCTGTCTGTATTCCCTCATTTGTAAAATAGTACATTCAAATTAACAAAAGTGAGGGTCAATCAGAACAGATAAAAATCATTAGAATTCAGTAGATCATAATATTATTTATCTTCTGTATAATTATGGTTGATTTTAAAGAATACTTTCCAATGTTTATTGGAAACAATATTGTACATCTGAATACTTTTATCTCAAAATACTTATAATAACATTTCTTAAAAATACTTACTAGGCAAACTTCTCTAAATTAACATATACATACTCAGTGATCCTATAAGATGTACAATCCAAGTAGCAGGTCATACATTTTGCTTGCTTTCCATGAACTCAATGACTTTTCAACCTTTCTTATGTTCTTCTTAGGAGAAGTTATTAATATTTTAATGGACCCTAAAAGAGGCAAAAGGGCATTTTATTAGAGAATCTTTGTAAATCCCACTTGTAGCACAAAAATTGCATGATTCTTTTAAGAGTATGAAAACATGAGACAAATTTTTCATCCCTTCTACATGCAATGTCTTTCCGTATATATTTGCTCCTTTAATAACACTAAAACTGTGTGAGATTTTCCATATTTGTATTTTTACAAAGACAAACGTGTCCTCATGGAATTTAAGAGATTTTTAGAGATATCTACTCTGTGAGGTAAGTAGGGAGAAAGTGCCCCATTCACTAATGTTGCCTTCTTTTATTCTGATATATCCCTCAGGCATATATTTCTATGGTGACCTAGAAAGGCATTTTCTGCCCTCAAAGACACACAGAATACAAAACAGGCAAAATATAACACATAGTAAAAACCCAGGATTAGTAAGAGGACCTGTATTTCACCGCCTATTACATTGATCTTTCTTAAGCTTATATTCTTCAAATTCAAAGTGGAGAGAATAGAATAATAGAGTAGAAACTCTGTTAGTGGACTTCTGTTTACTCAGCTCACTCAGTTAGTAACTGATCTCCATTTTTTCTGTAAAATATACTGTGATGATCAAAAATAATTTTTGTGACTATATTTGGCATTGTAATAATTTCAATTTTAAAAAATTGAAATATCATGTAAATAGTTTTCTGTATCAATTATTTTATTTTCACCCTTTTTATTTCTATGTCTATAATATATTTTATCTTAGTTGCAATGCTGTCATGATGTGAAGAGATTATTGTCTTAAAGGTCTTGAATGAGAGGGATCATTTAAACAGGGATCATTGGAAACTGCTTATAGTTAGGTAGTCATCAAAAGACTGGCAGCTCCTCAGGCAAACCTAGAGAATCTCGGAGGCAATGCAATTTGGTGGTGATTGCCCCAATGTTGGAAACCACAGAGATTGCAGGAGGAATAGGACAGGAAGAGAAGACCTCAGAATTGTTTCCTGAAAATGCCAAGACTTTTCAACAATTCATTCTCAAGTCTAAGAATAGTGGACATGTTTGAAACAGATCCATAGAAATATTTTCAGAATCATCTTAAAGAAGAGATCAGAGAGGTGAGATGACTTACTAAACATGGAGTTTCTCTAAGATCAGATTTTCCTTTAGTCTTGTCTTGTGGTAGGTTTTCCAGATAAGTCCCTTATTGGGTGGGGACAATCTGTGGTACTGTTTTCCTGCAGCCTGACATATATTCAGCACGTGAAGTAATCCCTTGGGTGAAATTACCCAACAGAACTGAACAGAAATTATTGAACAGAACAAAGATCATGGAAATAATTATCTTGGACATCTCTTTGGGATTTCTTTGTTGTTAAGAATAATTCCGGGGCCTGTGCTGTGGTGTAGCAGGTAAAACTGCCGCCTGCAAGGCCGGCATCCCATGTGGGCACTGGTTCAAGTCCTGGCTGCTCCATTTCTGATCCAGCTCTCTGCTATGGCCTGGGAAAGCTGTGGAAGATGGCCCAAGTCCTTAGGTCCCTGCACCTGCTTGGGGGACCCAGAAGAAGGTCCTGGCTCCTTGCTTTGGATTGGTGCAGCTCCGGCCATTGCAGCCAACTGGGGAGTGAACCGGCAAATGGAAGACCTCTAACTCTGCCTCTTCTTCTCTCTATGTGTAACTCATCCAAATAAAATAAATAAATAATTAAATAATTCCAACCATTGCATCTTCTGGAAATCAGAATAGGAAGAGAAGAAAACCTCACATAAATCAACCAGCATTAAGCATTAGTGGTTTTGAAAAAATATTCTTATGATCTTAAGAATATTCTATTCTTAAGATAGGATGTATCTTCTACAATGCTGATGTGTTACCTTATCTTGAGTTACATAATGAAATACAATTAATATTTTACTTTCAGTTATAAAAGAAACTGTGTCCTAATAGTGATACAAAACCACCAATGAACCTCTGTGTTATTGGCGCAGTGTCTTAAAGTATGTCATGGTAGTTGAAGTAGGCAGAAAGTCTTGATTAATTTACTGATATGTTAATAAATATATATTAATAATATATATTTAGATGTTTTGATCAGAACATTGAAGCTTGTTTATAATTACCGTATTTTGATTTTATTGTGGCAGAATTGATATGTAATAAACTTCATTGTCCCATCTGACTAGTTTTGACCTGTGTGTTCAGCCTTGAAAAGATTGTCATAGTCAAGGCAGTGAACATATGCTTCAGTTTCCTAGTGTACTTTTCCCTTGATAATCACTCTTTCACGTATCTACCCTTCCATGACAACCTCCAATCTTTTGCATCACTTTTCAGTAGTTAGATTTTATAGTATTTTTTAAATAAGCAGAATCAATCATATGTACATTTATGGCCTGCTTCCTGGTCACACAAACATACTTTCATATTTATGACTCTGTGTCATATCAATGGTGTCACTACGCCCACACACATGCACAACCTTTCTAATATTAGTATCATTCACCACAGTGGGAAAATTGTCTTACCTTGACATATAATTACTACAATATAGTTTTCACAAGGGTTCATTTCCTGGTGTTGTATCTTCTATGAATTTGGACAACTATATAATCATGTGATATTATTTAAGTGGTTTTCCTGCCCTAAACATTCTCTGTGTTCTATCCATCTCTCCCTCTTTTACTCTGTACACTGGTATTTCTAGTGTCTCAATGATGTTGCTTTTGCCAGAATATAATGTGGCTAAAATCATACCAAACTTATCGTTCAGGTTGGTTTCTCTCTCTTTTTTGCTTTTAGGCACTTTATATTTTCCAAAAAAATTATCATTAATATATAAACACCTCATTCTCTCAAAACATTCTACAACTATACAGCTGATTGCTCCATTATTTGCATAGGAAATGCCCACAATACAAAAATAAAAGGGAAAAAGAAGCAAAACAGCAACTGACTTATGCTTTGTGGTAGAATGAGAAGGCCATGCCAAGGTGGCCACTGGCAAGTGAGTGTCAGTTACTCAGGAATGGCTTTGAAACCCACCTGGCAACGGAGCCTGCCTGGCAACAGGCTGTGATTGGTTGGGGCATAGACCGTCCCTTGACCAGATTGGTTGGTCTTGGCTATATAAGATGTTATTCCAACTGTAATAAACGAGTCTGTGGGCTAGTTGCCTCAAGCCTGCTTTCACCTGACTCCCGGGGTCTGTGTGGTGACTCCCTGCCTCTTGCCCCCACCACGCTGCTCCTCTCAGAAACGAATCCACTGCAACATTGTTGAGAGAGAAATCAACGGCAACAATGCTTTTTATGTAGGTATGTTTCCATGTATAAACATTTTGAAGCCTCTTACAAAATTATTTACACATTTTAAGTGCAAATTTTTTAACAAATGAAAACTATAATTTATCAATTTATGAAAATTGCTTTCTAAAATGCACTATATTACACCAAAATAAGCAATATTTTAAAAACAAAGTTAAATTTTCATTTCAATTAAGACCACTTTTTGCATTTTGCTTACGTATTCTGTTCTTTGGTTAATAGCATTAGCGTTATATTACTATTTATGTTGTATATATGTAGCACTTGCTGCCTTAAGTTTTCAGTATAGCTTTTCTATTTAAAGCCAGACACTGAGTCTGTATTAACAGCAGATTAACTGCTCTGTAATTGATTAAATTACTCTCGTTGTATATTACATGCAAAATCTATATAAATTATCATTTGCCCAACAGTACTGAATGAGCAAATATCTCTATATGAAAACTTCATCATCAATTCTACATTGTGATATGTGAAAACTACACTCCTTAAAAATGATAGTTTATTGTAAGAGGTTTAACTTTTGTGTATTGTAACTATCTTTAAGCTCTTCAGTTTACAATTCAAATAAAACGTACTTTTGTACTTAAGCACTCCTATTTCATCAGTGCATGAAATCTGCTTTTTAAGTTCTTTGAATGATTATGATTCCTATCCCTTAAAGAATGAATTTAGTGATGTTGAGATGTACCTTACCACAAATTCTGTGAATGTACTCATGGGTATTTTCAAAAAGAAGCATGACTTTCCTCCCAAAGACTCCTAAAAAACTTGCAATAAACCCATAAAGCTGATTTGCATATTTACAAAATCTTGAATAGCAAATATTAGGTAACTCATTCTTTTTTTTTTTTTTTTTTTGCCAGGCAGAGTTAGACAGTGAGAGACAGACAGAGAGAGTGAGTTATAGACAGAGAGAGAGAAAGGTCTTCCTTCCGTTGGTTCACCCCACAATGGCCGCTATGGCCTGTGCTGCTCCAATCCGAAGCCAGGAGCCAGGGGCTTATCCTGGTCTCCCATGCAGGTGCAGAGCCCAAGCACTTGGGCCATCCTCCACTGCACTCCCGGGCCACAGCAGAGAGCTGGCCTGGAAGAGGGGCAACCGGGATAGAATCTGGCACCCCAGCCAGGACTAGAATCCAGGATGCCGGCGTCGCAGGTGGAGGATTAGCCAAGTGTGCTGGGGCGCCGACTGGCAACTCATTTTAAAAACAAAAACCGCATGTTCAATGGCTGTTACTTGTGAATCGCCAGGTACTGCGACACACCGCTCAGGCAATATCTATTCTTGAAAAACCTACCTGACGTCAAGTTAAATCTTGACACACAGTCCATCCCCCTTCTTCTGGGGCCCGCCCCGACCCGTTTACTAAACACTGTCCAGTTAAATGATGCTGCCGAGGAGAACTCTCGGACGGCGCTCCGACCTGGCGAGATGCGGCTGCCTGTGTGGAGATGAAGGCGGCCTGAGGAGCGGCCGGACACCGCAGCGAGCCGCCCAGACACTGATATTCACACACTGTAGTCCCTGTTTTCTCAAATATACATTTCCACTTTCATATATATATATATATATATATATATATATATATATATATAGGAATAGGCTAAATTTGTAGCTGCAAAGGAGGCTGGGGCGGAGGGCGGCGCTGAGTTGTGACGTCACTTCCTGGTCAGGGCTGAGCACCAGTCCCCCGCCCCCAGAAGGCGTGGTGCCCGCCTGCTTCCTGTCATGGCGGATCAGCCAGTCGGAACGCGAGGCCTTCCCGGATGCATTTGTGCGGCTCCGCAGCAGAGTGAGTCCTCAGGTGAGCGCTCAGAGGGGAAGTCGTGTGTCAGCTTGTGCAGCCAGGACAGTCGCAGTGGACGCAGCGTCTCTCCAGGTCGGTGTTGCTCCGTCATAGCTGACGGGTGGTGGTCAGTGAACCGACTAGCGGGGTGGCGGGTGAATTTGGCTTGTGAGTCATGGCAGCAGCACGAGTTGGCAGCGGGGTTATGTCCTGGAGCATCTCTGCTGGCCTTGCAGACTGTAAGCTCGGTAGTGACGGGGAAAGGAAGCGGCCCACTGTTGCAGGGACTGACTTGGCATTGTGTATGTGCAATGGGGTGTGGCCTGGAACGGGTTCTTTGCAGCCTGTGGGATGGCAGGTGTGTGTGACTGTGTGTGTGTGACTGTGTGTCTGTGTATAACTGTGTGTATGTGCGTGTCTGTGTCTGTTTCTGTGTATGTGTGTGATTGTGTGTGTGTGACTGTCTCTCTGTGTGACTGTAAACCTGGTGGTGACGGGAGAAAGAAAGTGGCCCGCTGTGGCAGACTGACTTGGCATTGTGTGAGTGCAAGGGGACATGGGCTGGAACTGGTTCTTTTCAGCCTGTGGGACAGCAGGTGTGTGTGCATGCGTGTGTGTCTGTGTGTGACTGTGTCTGTGTGTGTGTGTCTGTGTGTCTGTGTGTGACTGTGACTGTGTGTGACTGTGTGTGACTGTGTGTCTGTGTTTGTGTGTGTGTGTCTGTGTTTGTGCCTGGGTGTGACTGTGCGTGTCAAGGCCCCCTGGTGGCTGGCTGACACAGAGCTGTTCAGAGCGCCCGTGGCCACTGTGGGTTTGTAGACGTGCGCGTGTCCAGATGCGGTGTATTCAGCGGCTGCTGCAGGTAGCCCGGGGTGGGCAGTTCTGCTGTGATGGGAGCTGAATCAACTGCTGACCTGGGGAAGGCCTGGGTCGGCTGAGCAGGATGGCCGTTCCCCGCAGGGGCTGACAGTGCCTGTCAAGCCAGCTGCCAGGTGACTGATGCTGACGCTGTCAGGCGGCCGCGGGTCCCAGGTGACCGATGCTGACATGTCAGGCAGCCCCAGGTCCCAGGTGACCAATGCTGACATGTCAGGTGGCCCCGGAACCCCCAGGTGACGGATGCTGACGCTGTCAGGAGGCCCCGGGTCCCAGGTGATGGATGGTGACAGTGTCAGGTGGCCCCTCACTCGCAGTGAGGACGGGTCACCACAGGGCGCTGTCTCGTCTGGACTCTATGCTATGGGAGTCCTGGATCTGGGGGAGGCTGAGGTTCCGATGCTTCTCCATTCCGCAGGGGTCTGGGTCAGTTCCTCCAGGGGCAGCTGCAGGCCGGTGGGCTGAGAGCTGCGGGGAGGGGCTGCGCCTGCCCGCGGTGGTGCGGGTCTCAATGACTCCCTGGGGAACGGCGCCGCATCTCAGCCCGGCTCCAGGCGCCCAGCATCCCCCCCCCCCCCCCCCCCGCCAGCTGCGGGAACACGGGCTGCGCCTGCATTCAGTGGTGCAGGTCTCAATGACTCCCGGGGGGACGGCGCCGCATCGCAGCCCGGCTTGGGGTGCCCCGCACCGCCCTGAGCTGGGAGAACACCGGCTCGTCCTGCAGGGCCGGCGTCTGGGGCGCGGGTCCCAGGTCTGCACCTACGTCCCCAGGGACGCTAGCGGGGCGGTGCCGGACATGGGGTTCCCACCTCGCCCACGCTGGCTGCGGCCGTGAGCTCTGCGGGGCTGCTGAGGGAGGACCCTTCCGGCAAGGACAGGCAGTTTCCTAGGCGCGCAGGAAAATCCAAGCTACAAACGCCCATGTCCTCTGGGCGGCGGCTTTCTCCCGCCTGCCTACCGCGCCCTCGCTCCCCCGGCCCACTCTAGTGGCAGTCCTGGGCGAGGGAGCTACCTGCCCACCCGCGATTCAGGTTGGCTCTCTTTAATACCATTGGTTCTCCTATTATGTGGGAACTAAATTTAAAAAGAAATTAAAACACAAACAACGACAAGAAATACTGATATCAGTCTTCCTGCAAATATAATATTTTGTCAATAGTTATCAATTCCCATTATGAAACGAACTGCTGTAAATATTAATGTGCAGCTTTCAGTTAATTTGGGTAAGTAAAAGGAGTGTGATTGCTGGATTATATGGTAAGAGTAAGTTTAGTGTGGTATGAGACTTCTAATTTGTCTTCCAAAGTGGCTGTACCACTTCCCATCAACAATGAATAGTAATTACTGTTGCTGCAAATCCTCACTCGTATTTGGTGTTGTCAGTGTTATTTGGTGTTTTGGATACAACTGTTTTAATAGATAGTGGTATGTTACACTATTTTAACTTTCATTTACTTGACATACTGTTTTTGTGTGCGTATTTTTCACCTGTGCATGTTTTTAAGTGAAGGTTCTATTAATCTCCTGGGTCATTTGCTGATATTGCTGTTTATTTTCTTATTATTGAGTTTTAAGCATTGTTTACATACATTGGATAATTTCATAGATTTTGCCTTTGGTGTTGTATCTGACAGTCTTTGCCAGGGTCGTCTAGAATGCAGTCCTATTTTTATCTTGGAGAATTTGTGGTATTGCATGCTATATTTAGGTGAACCATTGCAATCTGTTTTTCAGTTAACATTTGTTAAGATTATAGTCTGTGTGTAGTTTATTTGTTGATGTTACATGTCTGTCTAGTTGTTCCAGCTTCATTTTTTGCAAACTGTGGGATTTTTCAAATGAGGAGATAGGACACGAGAGTGTCCATTCTAAGAGAATGCCTCCGGATAGCTATGTGCTCTCACTTTTTTTTTTTTAAAGATTTTTATTTATTTGAAAGTCACAGTTACACAGAGAGAGGAGAGGCAGAGAGAGAGAGAGAGAGAGAGAAAGAAAGAGAGAGAGAAAGGTCTTCCATCCAATGGTTCACTCCCTAATTGGCCGCAACGGCCAGAACTGCTCCGATCTGAAGCCAGGAGCCTGGAGCTTCTTCCCAGTCTCCCATGCGGTGCAGGGGCCCAAGGACTTGGGCCATCTTCTGTTCTCCCAGGGCATAGCAGAGAGCTGGATTGGAAGAGGAGCAGCCGGGACTAGAACCAGCGCCCATATGGGATGCCAGTGCTGTAGACAGAGGATTAACCTACTGCGCCATAGTGCCAGCCCCAATGCTTGCAAATATTTCAACAGCAATCCTTGTACCTGGATTTTCCATGTTTTTCTCCATGTTAGCCTTTTCAGACAGAGTCATTGGTTTTCTAGGTCCTCTTGTTTATCATGGTTACTCTGGGAAGCCTTGAAAACACATACACGACACCGAAGTAAAGAGTGGATGTGGGAGGAAAAAGAATGGTGAATTAGGGAGTAGATGCTACACAGGGCTAGGAGGAAAAAGTGCGGAGAATAGGGTAGGAGGTTCACGCTTGGCAGAGAAGAGAAATCAATGTGAAATTTTATCCAGCTGCTGTGGATATGTGCAAGGCGTCCGTGTGGATCCCTACAGTTGGTTCTTTTTAGAATGAGCTAGTACTGGAATCCTGACTGTGATTCTGATACTGATGTAGCTTCCCAAGTATTCAGATTTGGTGTTTTAGAGTTAGATCTTGTTTTGCATTTTGCAAATATAATATTTTATAAAATCATTCTTGTGTTGGCCAATGCTATTAAGTGTTATTAAGATCAAAGTATGTCTAGAAAAATATGGTATGTCTAAAAACGTGTCTTCCAGGCCATTTCCACTGTTATTCTCTCCCTTCTTCCATATCTACTCTTAGTCTATATTCATTTTCCACAGGGATTTGATCTATTTGTTGTCACAGCAAAAAAAAAAAAAAAAAAAAAAAGGAATCGATAGACAGGCTTGTGACTGAAAATAAGCAATGTGTTGCCATTTGTATTTTTGTATATTTAAATATTGCATTTAAAAATAAAGTGTTTTTATAACAAAGGAATAACCAAAATTGCTGGGTTGTGGATTGCCAGATCATATAGCAAAGTAAACTGAGTGAAACTTTTTGGAAAAGGACCCCTCTGGGAAATATTTATCATAACTGAATATGTTTCCGTGTGTAACTGGATGTGTATATGAATTTGCCATTGAACTTTCTCCTCTGGCAATTGGTAGAGATCTCTGTTTTGGCAGTTTCAAGCAGAACTCTGACCTTTGTGGACACAAGAGAGCTCTCTAAGTAACATGGTTTCTTTCCTACTGTGATTCTCATGCTGGAATATCCAGAAGATCTTCTCTCAGAGGTTCATAGTTTGTAAGATACATAAAATCTTCAGGAGGATGGTGCAGGCACTGCGTTGTTTGCATTTATGGTATAACATATGTATGTGCTTGTGTCTTATTCTATTTCACTTACTTTTCTCATGCATAAAGCTTTGTTTTCTTAGTTATATGGCAATATTTCTTTGTTTTTCTCTCAATGAAGTGTAAGGAAATGATTCTTGGGGAATTTTGAATTTATCAAGAATACATTCTGAAAAACACATTCATTGTTAATAGCCTTATTCAGAAAGTTGACTTAGCTTTTGCCATTATTGAGGTTAAAAAGACTCATTTTTGTTTACTATATTGTTCATTTTATTTGCCTTCACTTATAAAATCATAGGAGTATTTTTCAATTTCCTTTTATCTTTTTAACAACACTTTCTACCTGAATTTCCCCCAGTATTTCAGTCTTCTTTTCTAATCATCATAGTCTAGTCTTATGATTCTGGTCAAAGGACAGGCAAGCGTGGGAAAATGATTTTCCATAAATAAGTATTTATCTTCTTTTATGTCAGTACTTTATTGTAATTATTATACTTGTTAAAAAGATTAGATACTACCTTCTATAATTTTTAAGAGACAAAAATTATACATATGTTTAAATAATATATGATGCTATGATACATGTATATATTGTGTAGTGTCCAGCCAGGTTAAATATATATATTTCTCCAAATATTTAAAATTTCTTTGTGTTGAAGCCATCTAAAATTCTATCTTCTATCTTTGTAAGTGCAGAAATGTACAGTATGTTAACATTATCTATAGTTACCATACTGTGCAATATATTCCTAGAACTTCTTACTCCTATCCTGCTATAACTTAGTACCCATTAATCAATCTTTTACCATTCCTCACTCCCCTCTTTCCTTCCTAGCCACTGGTAACCACCTTATATTTATAATTTTTATTAGAGCAAAATTTTTTCAGATATCATCTGTGAATAAGATAATGTGAGATTTTTCTCTCTGTGCTTTGCTTATTTCATGAAACATAAAGACCTCTATTTCCATGCATCTTGTTGTGAATGTAAAGATTTCATCCTCTTTCATGGCTAAGTACTATTCCATTGTGTAAGTGTACTACATTTTTAATGCATTCACCAGTGGACGGACTAAGGTTGTTTCCATTACTGGCTAATGGTTGCTCCTCTTCCAGTCCAGCTCTCTGCTGTGGCCTGGGAAGGCAGTGGAGGATGGCCCAAGTGCTTTGGCCTTTTCCTTTGGTTCATCCCCCAAATGGCTGCTACAGCCGGAGTGCTGTGCTGATCTGAAGCCAAGAGCCAGGTGCTTCTTCCTGGTCTCCCATGCGGGTTCAGGGCCCATGCACTTGGGCCATCCTCCACTGCCATCCCAGGCCACAGCAGAGAGCTGGACTGGAAGAGGAGCAACCGGGACAGAATCTGGCACCCCAACTGGGACTAGAACCTGGGGTACGGGCACCACAGGCAGATTATTCTAGTGAGCTGTGAGGCCGGCCTCCTATTTGGGTTTTTGTGTTTCTATATTAATTTTTTAACATCTGAGAAGAATGTTGGTATTTTTATTGGGATAACATTGAATATGTAATATACTTTCAGTAGTGTGGATATTTTGATTATATTAATTTTTCCAAAGCATGAGCATGGAACATTTTTCCATTTTTTGTATTTTCTTCTAAGTTTTTAATGTTTTTTAAAATTTTATTGTTGAAATATTTCACATGCAAGATATTTAGTAGTTCTACATAGATTTTGAATGATATTATGCATTTTTTTTCTCAGCCATGGCATTGTCTGTGTATACAAAAGCTATTTATTTTGTGTTGATTTTATATGCTGCAACTTTACCAAACTCTGTTATCAGTTCTAATAGTCTCTTAATGGAGTCTTTTCTATGTAATTTTTTACATAGTTTTTAAAGCTTTTCTTATTACTGATTTTGTTTTATTTCATTTTTTTTTTCAGAAAAGATACCTGAAATCTTTTCTATGGTTTTAAATTTGTTGATAGTTATTTCATGACTCACTATATGATCTATCTGGGAGTATTTTCTATGTGATGCTGAGAAGAATGTATATTCTGCAGCAGTTGGATCTGTTTGTTAGATCCAATTGACCTATAGTACATGATAGCTCTACTGTTTCTTTCAGGTTTGATGTCTGAATAATCTGCCCTTTTATAAAGTTTAGTGTAAAATTCCCTATTTATTGTGGCAGACAGTTTTTCTCTTCCTTTAGATCCATTAATATGGCTGTATACTTGTACTGTGTACTTGTGTGATGTAATATTGGTTGTGTATATATTTACTATTATCTTCTTTTGCTGGATTGAACTCTTCATCGTTATATAATTATCTTCCTTCTACTTTTTAGTCCTTTTGAATTAAAAAATATATTTTATTTGAGGTTTGGTTTTGGAACCTTGTCTGACTCTGATTTTATTGCAGTGGTCCTGGCACTGAATTCCAGTCCTCTTTCTCATTCCCAAATGGGAAATATCTCTATGTTGAGCTACTTGGGCTCGGGGGTGGGGGGGGGTGGGGGGGGGAGTGGCACAAGCGGCTGTTTCCTGGGAGGGGAAAGGGAGGGGGAGAAGGAGGGGGAGGGGGAGGGAGTTCTTCTATCCACAGGTTCACTCCCCAATTGCCCGCAATGGCCAGAACTGCATGGATCCGAAGCCAGGAGCCAGGAGCTTCTTCCGGGTCCCCCACATGAATGCAGGGGCCCAAGGCCTTGAGCCGTTTTCTACTGCTTTTCCAGGCCACAGCAGAGAGCTGGATAAGAATTGGAGCAGCCGGGTCTCGAACTGGCACCCATATGGGATGCCAGTACTGCCGGCAGCGGCTTTACCCACTATGCCACAGCACCAGTCCCTGTCTCATCTTTTATGCTTTGAAATCTCCAGGAGGTTTCCCAGGAGAGCAGGTGAATAGTGAAAACTATTACCTCATCATGAGCATAACGTTAGCTTTCTCTCATTCTAAGAAGTCAGAAGCATTTATTAAGGACAATGAAAATGAACATTCTCCTGAAGTTGACACACTTGCTTTCTATGGTTAAGGGGCAAGTAATAGTCTCACAATTTATGAACACATTTTCCACAATGGAAAAGATTTATCTGATTTCTAAACAAAATATCCTGAAATTACCCACAATACATTCATCTTTATTTGTCAGAGCTCTGATGTTTGCAGGTGGGAGAGGTGTAATAACAGAACAAACAGCACAGGATTTGTCCACCCATGTGATGTTGAATGACCATACACAGATGACAAAACAAGACTCAAAGAGTAGCACCACACTGTGATATGGGAAGTACAGACAAAGGGGGCCTTAGACAAATGAGTGTGGTAACATGACCAATAAGATCTTATTTTAAAACTATTTTCCTTCTTAATACAAATTTCTCCAAGAGAAGATTTCAATAATTAGCTCTGTGTGTATTGACTAAGTGATGGAGAAGATGGCTAGTGGCAAAACAAGTACTTCAATTGTGTTTGAAATGAATTTCTTAAAGGATGAACATACACAATCCTAGGAAAAAATCCACAAAAAGTAAATCATATTTATTAATCAGTTTTTTGGTTAACATTTCATTATATTAGCTGATTATGTATATGAAGGTACTTCAAATATTTCATGGAAAATTGAATTAAAATATGAAACCCAAACAATTATTCTATTAATGCTAATTAATATTTAGGAGAATTAATGATCATAAACTTTTTTTTTATTTGACAGAGTTAGATAGTGTGAGAGAGAGACAGAAAGGTCTTACCTCTGTTGGTTCACCCCCAGATGGCCACTATGGCTAACGCTGTACTGATCCGAAGCCAGGAGCCAGGTGCTTTCTCCTGGTCTCCCATGTGGGTGCAGGGGCCCAAGCACTTGGGCCATCCTTCACTGCCTTCCCGGGCCACAGCAGAGAGCTGGACTGCAAGAGGTGCAACCGGCACTAGAACTGGCGTCCATATGGGATGCCGGTGCTGCAGGCAGAGGATTAACCAAGTTAATCACTGCACCGGCCCATAAACTTTTAATTTAGATGTAGACTTAAAACAATTTATTGTTGACTTTTTATCTCAAGCTAAATCTATTTCTTTTTCCGTTATCTCTTTTGTAAAATAGTACATTCAAATAGTGGATTTTAGGTTGAGTCAGAACACATAACACTCATTTAGAATTCTGTGAACAGCAATTGATATTGTTTCTCTTCTACATTAATTAGGGCTGATCTAAAAGGAGTACAGTTTGTAAAGCTTTTTGGAAACGATATCATAGAGATAAGCACTTTCTCTCAGCAAATGATATATGATAAAATTTTCTCTACTTACAAGACACATTTTCTCTAATTACCATACACATTCTCAGCGTATAGTGTATTTGGTGCAGAGACTATGTCATATATGCTGCTTGCTTTCCAGGGACTTTAAAATATTGTTGCCCTTCTCTTTGCTCTTAAGTGGCTCAACAGGCTAATCCTCCGCCTAGCGGCGCCAGCACACCGGGTTCTGGTCCCGATCGGGGCGCTGGATTCTGTCCCAATTGCCCCTCTTCCAGGCCAGCTCTCTGCCATGGCCCGGGAGTGCAGTGGAGGATGGCCCAAGTGCTTGGGCCCTGCACCCCATGTGAGACCAGGAGAAGCACCTGGCTCCTGGCTTCGGATCAGCGCGGCGCGCTGGCCGCGGTGGCCATTGGAGGGTGAACCAACGGCAAAGGAAGACCTTTCTCTCTGTCTCTCTCTCTCTCACTGTCCACTCTGCCTGTCAAAAAAAAAAAAATAGTTAATAGTATATAATATGACCTAAAAGAGATAATAAGGCATTCTATTAAAAATCCACGGAATGCTATCTTATACCATGGAAATTTTGTTACTCTTTTAGAGTGGGAAAATATAAAACAATGTTTTAGCCATATCTATATGCAAGGTCTTTCCGTAATTATTTTCTATAACACTAAACCTGGGTGAAATTCTCAGAGAATTTGATAGATTACCTGAGATCCACTGGGTGAAGTAAGCAGAGAAAAAGTACCAGATCCCCCCACTCTCCCATGCTGCTTTCTCTTGTCTCAGATATGTGCTTTAATCAACAGATAGCCATTTCTGACGTGTATAGAATATATTATATTGCAAACATTGCTCACTATGATGCAGAAGAGATTACTGTTTTACATGACAGGGCATAGTTAATGAGTGGAAGGTTTCTCATATCTAGTAGCCGTCAAAGGACTGTGATCTCCTGAAGCAAACTTGAGAGCATCTCTGAGGCAGTGAAGTTTGGTGGTGATTGTACCAATGTTGGAGACCATAGACATTCCAGCAGGATTAGGACAGGAAGAGGAAAACCTCAGAATTGTTTCCTGAAAATGCCAGAACTTAAATGAGTCATTATTAACTCCAAAAATCGTTGGCATATGTGAATCAGATCCATAGCAGTATAAGAATCATCTCAAAGAAGAGAATCAGAGAGGTAAAATGACTCACTGAACACAAAATTTCTCTTGGATCAGATTCTCCTTTAGTCTATCTTCTGATGTGTGCTTGAGACAACATCTCCTTTTGGGTGGGCACAGTATCTGCAGAAGTGCTTTCCCTCAGCCTGAGATATATTCACCACCTGAAATGATCCCTTGGGTGAAAATACTCAACAGAACTAAACAGAAATTACTGAACAGAACAAGGATCATAGAAATAATTTTCTTGTACATCTCTTTGAGATTTTGTTGTTGTTAATAATTCAACTGTTGCATCCTTTGAAAATCACAATAGGAACAGAAGAAAACCTAATATAAATCAGTCCAGCATTACACATTAGTAAGATTTAAAAAAATTCTGCATTTTATGATAAATGCTAAGAATATTCCTTCTATAATTTTGATGTTCTACCTGATATTGAGTTATACAATTAAATCTATTATCATTTTGGTATCAGGTGCAAAAGAAATTGTGTGCTATTGGTGGGATGTAAAACCTCCAGCAAACCTCCCTGAGGTTGTTGGAGTATCCCAGTTGATGTCCTGGTTGTCTAAGTAGGCAGAACATCTTGAGTAGCTTACTCATTTGTTTTAATATTATTTCTGATTAATTGAGGTCATGGACAGTTATGCGCTGAGTGCTAGATTATTAATATATCTTTTAATTTTTAAAATAAGAATATTGAGATTAACTTATATTTACTGTATGTTGTAGATTTTAAAATGACTGCTGTATGGAAGAATTAAAATCTAATTAACTTAGGTGTGCCATTTGATTAATTTTGACCCACCTGTGCAACCTTGAAAAGATCATCACAATTAATATAGTGAACACATGCCTCAGCTCAAGTTCACTTGTCCCTTGATAATCACTTTTTCCTTTCATACATCTGCCCTTCCAAGAGAACCTCTAATGTTGTATGATGCTTTTTATTAGCTGAATTTTTCAGATATTTTTATAAACGGAATCAATCATATGTCCTTTATTTAAAGGCTGATTTCTTTCATACAAGCATACTAATTTTTATATTCATCATTTCATGTGTTGTGTGTACCAGTAGCACCCCTGTGTTCATATTTGTGTACAGTGTTCACATTGTCAAAATCATGCACTACAGTGGGACAATTGTTGTTTATAGTTACTTTTATTTAGAAAGACTTTATTTAATTGTACTTTTGATTAAAATTATCTTTAGTCCATATAATTTGGGATCTCATTAAGTACTAAAAAGCTATTTCCAGAATAGGATATAGGTTTTCAGAATAGGACATAGAGATTATCCTTCATCAAAATGCTAAATCCACTTTGCACAAGAATTATTCAATATATTCAAGCATATATATTTTTGTTATATAAAGTAATTTAAGTATTTTTATATTTTTGGTTCACTTCTGCTGCTGTACAATCTATGAGTTTGGACAAGTACGTAATCATGTTGTCTCCACTGTTCTGGTATCATACCAAGTAGTTTAGCTGGCCTAAAATTTCTGCCCTGTTGACCACAAACTTCTGGTGAACAGAGGTATTTCTGATGTCTCAGTTGTTTTACTGTTTCTGTAATATAATACAGTTGGAATCAAACTATATGTAGCCTTTAGGTTGGCTTCTTTTCTTAGTGATATGCATTTAGTATTTCAATGCCTTTTCATGCATATCTGTTTTTTATAATTGAAGAATTTTCTGGATGTGCCACTGAATATTTATCCATTCAAACACTGTAGAATATTTACATGCTCTCATTCCTCTAGGCAGTTATAAGAAAGCTGCTGTAGTTACATACCCATGTACAGTTTTCAGTGAATTTTCTAAGTACAATGGAGTATTATTACCGGATTGTGTAAATTTTTGATTCTTATACCCTTCTTTCAGAATAATAAAGAAATTGATACAAATAGATTTTAACATTCAGGTTTGCTTTCTAAGGATATACAATGCTATGAATATACTCATTAGTCCATGTATAAAGTTTTACTTTTTTACTTAAGGGCCAGATTTAAGATAGCCATATAAGGAAATCCAGCATTCACCTCCTCTTCCATGAGGGAAACTCAAAGCAGCCACCTATTGATCTGAGTGCCTGAAGAACACCTGAGTGTAGTATGAGAACAGTGGGAACACAATAGGATACTGATGATAGCATAGCAGCATAGGGACAGGAGAAAGAAGAACAAAGCCAAACTGGTGGTATGTGCAGCCCTACAATGGGGGTGGTTCATGGATGGAATTCCATGTTATAGGGTAGTATGTGAACAGAAGAGCATCATCAGAGACCAACTGATTACATGGTCAACCCTCCCTAGAAAAGAATCTTGCCTCCACATACTAGCAGCTCAGTAAGTAGATTTCCATGGAAAAGTCGTAGCATCTTGGCTTCAGAGTAGGGCTTATGTTGTCCCCTTCCTTACCCCTCAGAACAAGGGATGCTGCAGTTAGGTGCCATCTTGAGAGGGGAGTGATTGCTGCAGTCCAGGCCGTGCTAGGAGACAAAAGCCCTTGCATGTGTTCTCCCCGGGGATTCAAGGATTGAGTCTGTTAATTGCTTTCAGTAGTATAGTCGTTTTAATGATATTGATTCTTCCACTCCATGAACATGGAAGATTTTTCCACTTTTTTGGTCTGCTTCTATTTCTTTCTTTAATGTTTTGTAATTCTCATCATTGAGATCTTTGACACCCTTGGTTGATGACTCTTTTATTTCTGTTGTGTCTGTTGTTACATTTCATTTTTCATTGCTAATTTTATTGATTGGCTCTTCTCCCCTTTTTGTGGTTTGTCGGACCAATGGTGTATCAATTTTCTTTATTTTTTCAAAAAGCCATGTATTCACTTCATTGATCTTTTGTAGTTTTTTTGCTTCAATTTTGTTTATTCTCTAATTTTAATGATTTCTTTTCTCCTTCTAGTTTTGGGTTTGGTTTGATGTTATTTTTCTAGATCTTTGAGATGTGTTGATAGCAATTTATTTGTTGCCTTCCCAATTTCTTGATATATGCACCAATTGCTAAAAAATTTCCTTTTAACACTGCTTTTGTAGTATTCCATAGGTTTCAATATGTTGCTTTGTCATCTTTATTCATTTCCAGAATTTTTTAATTTTGCTTTTGATTTTCCCAATGACCCATTGTTCATTCAGGAGCATGTTGTTCAATCTCCATGTGTTTGCATATGTTATATAGGTTCTTTTTTTAAAAAGATTTATTTTATTTATTTGAAAGAGAGTTAAAGAGAGAGGTAAAGACAGAGAGAGAGGTGTTCCATCTGCTGATTCACTCCCCAGATGGCTGCAATGGCTGGAGCTGAGCCAATCCGAAGCCAGGAGCCAGGAGCTTCTTCTGGGTCTCCCACGTGGGTGCAGGGGCCTGTCCTAGGCCATAGCAGAGAGCTGGATTGGAAGAGGATCAGCCGGGACTAGAACCAGTGCCCATATGGGATGCCGGTGCTTCAGACCAGGACTTTAACCTGCTGCACCACAGTGCCAGCCCCTATAGATTCTTGATTTGTCAATTTCCAGCTTAATTCCATTGTAGTCAGAGAAGATGCATGGTATGATTTTGATTTTTTTGAATTTGCCGAGACTTGCTTTATTGCCTAGCCTGTGGTCTGTTCTAGAGAAAGTTCCGTGCACTGGTAAGAAGAATGTGTGTTCTGCCACTGTGGGATGAAAGGTTCTGTAGGGATCTGTTAGGTTGTTTGGTCTATAGTGTCAGTTAACTCTATTGTTTCCCTGCTGATTTCCTGTCTGCTTAATCTGTCCACTGCTGAGATGGAGTATTGATATCCCCCATTACTATTGTATTGGAGTCTATGTCTCCCTTTAGATCCATTAACATTTCTTTTAAATAGCCAGGTGCCCTGTAATTAGGTCAATATACATTTATATTAGTTACATCTTTCTGTTGAATTGATCTCTTAGTCATTGCATAGTGCCATTCTTTGTCTCTTTTAAGAGCTTTTGTGCTCAAATCTATTTTGTCTGGTATTAGGATGGCGACACCAACTCTTTTGGTTTCTGTTGGCATGGATATCCTTTTCCATCTTTTCACTTTCAGTCTGCATGTATTCTCTCCTGGCCTGTAAGGATTCTGCTGAAAAGTCAGCTGTGAGCCTAATTGGAGATCTTCTGAAAGTAATCTGACATTTCTCTTGTTCATATTTTTAGAATCTTTTCTTTATGTTTTACTGTGGAGTGTTTGACTACAATGTGTTGTGGTGAGGATCTCTTCAGGTTATGTCTGTTAGGAGTTCTATGTGCTTCCTAAACTTAGACATCTCTTTCTTTCTCCAGATTAGGGTAGTTTTCTGTAATTATTTTACGAAAAATGCCTTCTAATCCATTCTCTCTTTCCATGCCTTTAGGAACTCCTAAGAAATTTCTGACACTGTTTTTTAGTTTTCTAATTTCTTCTTATTTTTTTTTTTGTTCTGACTGTAAGATTTTCAGAGATTATCTTCTAACTCAGATATTCTTTTTTTCTGCCTCACCAAGAATTTTTTTTTTAATTTTTAAAATTTATTTGACAGAAAGAGTTAGACATTGAGAGAGAGAGACAGAGAGAAAGGTCTTCCTTCTGTTGGTTCACCCCCAGATGGCTGCTATGGCCAGCGCTGTGCCAATCCAAAGCCAGGAGCCAGCTGCTTCCTCCTCGTCTCCCATGCGGGTGCAGGGCCCAAGGACTTGAACCATCCTCCACTGCCTTCCCAGGCCACAGCGGAGAGCTGGACTGGAAGAGGAGCAACCAGGACTAGAACCCAGCATCCATATGGGATGCTGAATCTGCAGGTGGAGGATTTGCCAAGTGAGCCAGGGCACCGGCCCCACCAAGACTGTTTTTAAGACTTTTCACCATATTTTTATTTGTTCTATTGAAATCTTCATTTCTTTTTTTTTTAAACTTTTATTTAGTAAATATAATTTTCCAAAGTACAGTTTATGGATTACAATGGCTTTTCCCCCCCATAACTTCCCTCCCACCTGCACCCCTCCCAACTCCCGCTCCCTCTCCCATTCCATTCACATCAAGATTCATTTTCGGCCGGCGCCGTGGCTCAACAGGCTAATCCTCCGCCTTGCGGCGCCGGTACACCAGGTTCTAGCCCCGGTCGGGGCACCGGATTCTCTCCTGGTTGCCCCTCTTCCAGGCCAGCTCTCTGCTGTGGCCCGGGAGTGCAGCGGAGGATGGCTCAAGTCCTTCGGCCCTGCACCCACATGGGAGACCAGGATAAGCACCTGGCTCCTGCCTTCGGATCAGCGCAGTGCGCTGGCCGCAGTGCGCCGGCCGCGGCGGCCATTGGAGGGTGAACCAACAGCAAAAGGAAGACCTTTCTCTCTGTCTCTCTCTCTCACTGTCCACTCTGCCTGTCAAAAAAAAAAAGATTCATTTTCAATTATCTTTATATACAGAAGATCGATTTAGTATATATTAAGTAAAGATTTCATGCCGATGGGTGCTGACCCCCCTCGTGGGTGGGGGGGATGCGTGCATTTATCAGTACTTGGATAACTGTGAAGTCTTCATTTCTAATAATTCAGTTTGATTTCTCTTTAAAATCTGAATTTTTTGAAATTTTTTCATTCCTGTCATGTTTGTATTTCTTTAGTTCATGAGTTTGCTTCTGATTACTTCTAAGTAATGCTACAATCAGTTTTTTGAATTTCATTTCTAGTATTTTTCAACCTCTTCATCTTCACATTCTAGTGTTGAATTGTGTTCTTTTGGAGTGTCAAATTGTCTTCCTTATTTTTGTTTCTTGAATTGCTGCATTGATTATTAGACATTTGTGGTGATAGCTTTTTTTCCCCGGTGATGGCTTTTAACTTTGACCTATGTCTCTGTGGCTTAGTGGAGTGTCTGTTCTTTCAGTGAATACACAGAGGTGTGTGCTGGGTGTAGTCAGGGAGCTTTGTTCAGTGCTCCAGGGTGAGGGGAGTGTCCAAGGTGACACCCAAGCTGGGCATGGTAAATGTCTTCTTTCTCTCTCTCTCTCTCTCTTTTTTTTTTTTTTTTTTATAAGAGGAGAGGTTTGTTCCACTCTGTTGGTGCGTTCTAGCTCTCACCCACTCTCCTCAAAGGAGACCAATGCCTGAGTGCTAGACCCAGTTGGTACAATTTTCATCGGTGCTGCCCCAAGAACCATACAAAGGATCTGTGCAGTCCTCAATGTGAGCATGGATCCTGCAGCAATGACCCTCACCAGAGAATCATGGAACACTGCGCATGTGGAGCCTCCCTTAATGACTGCCCAAAGTCCCAGCCACACCCTGCATCCTCACATACTGCCTCAGTGTTTTCACATTTCCAGCACACAAGGCTCCCACAGTCACGAACTCTCAGCCAGCTGTCATTTCTCCCAGACAGACTCAGCCATCTCCTCTCATCTGGTTGCTGGGAGCATGGACACGAGATGGTTCAGCTGTTATAAATGTCCAAAATGGTGCCCGCCTTCTCTCGGCTAGTTACAGGATGCTGGTGCTGGGTGGTCAGGAGAGAGAAATGTGCCGCCTTTTTTCCCCTTGGGTTGGCAGATACACTGTCCCCCACAGGGCTCCAAGCAAGACTCACGTCAGGCTCATCTCGCAGCTTTGTGGCCCGTGGCTTAGGCTGCTGCAATGGTCTCATCTCTTTCCAAAGCTGGTGCTGAGGCTCTGGGCTGCTGTGGTCCTGAGTTGTTTGTGTCCACACTCTCCACGTAGGTCCACAATGTCCTTCTAATTTGTATGGAGTTTCCTCTGCCATTTTATTGCTAATTCTCCCCTGAAATTGCACTCTCCACATTTTTAAACAATTTTTCCCTAAACTAGAGCAGTAAGCTCCCTCCTTTTTCTGCTATCTTCCAGACTTCTCAAGATTAATATTTAATAATTAAGACTGATATAAGCAAAGGAAGTAGCAGCATGTTTTATTTATTTATTTATTCATTTTTACTTTTAGTGATTTAATGGAATCCAGGAAAAGTAGTCTCTGTGGTTATTCATTTTGTAATCTACTACTTTCATTTATTCTCTTTGCATTCTTCCCCTTGCTTTTTTCCAGTAATATTTGAATAGGATGTTAATAAAAAATAAACAATTCTGGGACTGGTGTTGTGGTATAGTGGGTAAAGCTGCTGCCTACAATGCCAAGCATCCCATATGAGTGCTGGTTGATGTCCCTGCTGCTCCTTTTCTTATCCAGCTTCCTGCTAATGTGCCTGGGAGAGCATTGGAAGATGGCCCGAGTTCTTACACCTCTGCAATCCCAGGGGCAACATGGAGGAAGTTCCTGCGCAGACCTGGTTGTTGGGGTCATTTGGGGAGTGAATTTGTGGATGGAGGATCTCTCTGAGTATCTCCCTCTCTGTAACTCTGCCTTTCAGATAAATACATCTTTAAAAAATAAGTAAAATTATGTTGTTGAAAAACTGTCATTGGAATTTTTGATGGGCGTTGCTAATGTTAGAGAAACAGTTTCTTCTAAGCAAGTTACGAGAAAGTTCAAGAGAAATGAATTAAAATGCTTTCTAGCAGGACAAATGTATGCCATTGAAAAACAAAACAAAAAGCAACAGACAAAAACCACTTATATTCTCATTTAACCTAGTTGAATGTGTACAAAGACTAATGGGATAATTCTGTAAATAAATATTGTTAGCTTTCTGGGTACTAAATATTTCCCTTAGAATCCATTTAGTAGCCTCTGAATCTCTTCATAGCATTTTTCATCTCTTTGTTTCTCAGAGTGTAAATGATTGGATTTAGGAGAGGTGTAATAACAGAGTAAAACACAGCAAGAAATTTGTCTATCCAGGTGATGTTGAGTGGCCACACATAGATGAACATACAGGGCCCAAAGAAGAGCACTACCACTGTGATGTGGGCAGTGCAGGTAGAGAGGGCCTTCGATGCACCAGTTTTTGAGCTTCGGTGAACAGTGAGAAGAATGTATGTGTAGGATATCAGTAACAAAATGAAGCACGACACGGCCACAACTCCACAGTTGGCATTCATTGAGATTTTCAAGTTAGAGGAATCCATGCATGCGAGCTTGATCACTAATGGTCTGTCACAGAAGAAACTGTCTATTTCTTTGGGACCACAGAAAGGTAGCTGTACAATCACAACAATTTGACTCATGGCATGCACAAAACCAATGATCCAGCCAGTCAACACCAGTCCAATGCACTTTTGTAGGCTCATAATGGTGGAGTAGTGGAGTGGTTTGCAGATTGCTACATAGCGATCATAGGCCATGATCACCAGTATCACCATCTCAAGTCCTGCAATGAAATGTGAAAAGAAGATCTGGGATATGCATCCTCCAAAGGAAATGGTTTTGTTCTCCCTGAGAATGTCTGTGATCATCTTAGGAGTGGTGTTTGAGGAAAGCCACATGTCAACAAAAGACAAGTTGGCCAAAAAGAAGTACATTGGGGAATGGAGACAGGGGTCAGTGATGACTAAGAACATGATGATGGTATTTCCAGATACAATGATTAGGTAAAGCATTAAAAATATCACAGACAGTAAGACTTGAATATCCCATGATTGGCAAAGTCCCAGAAGCACAAATTCTGATACCATGGACTGATTTCCATAATCCATGTTATTAAATGTGTCCTCTGAGTGAACCTAGAGAGAAGGATAGTTTACCAGTTAGTGGAATGGGAAAGGGGACTTAATTGCTTAAAAGATGTATTTAGTTGAAAGGCAGAATGACAGGGGCAGAGGAGGAGAGAGAGAGAGAGAGAGAGAGAGAGAGAGAGAGAGAGAGACTGATTTTTTTCTATCCACTCCCCAAATGGCTGCAACAGCCAGATATGGGCCATGCTGATACCAGGAGCCTGGAATCCATCCTGGTATCCTGCATGAGTGGCAAGAACCCAAGTACTTGGACCATCATCTGCTGCCTTCCAGGTACGATAGCAGGAAGCTGAATTGGAGGTGGTGTAGCCAAGAGTGGGACAGGCACTCTGAAATAGAATGCTAGTGTCAGAAGCTGTGGCTTAAACTGATGTGCCACAACACTGACACCAAGTTGACTTTTTGAATTTGGTGTTTTTTGGATTTTTTGAATTTGGCATTTAGCATGTGTATATGAGAGTGAAAAGAACAATTGTGAAGACAAGTGCTGCCTTATATACCTGGCATTGTGCTTCAAAGAATAATAAAATGCTTAAGATTGGATTTCCAAGATACAGAGAGCAATACGTGTTTTTCATCTTTAAGTAGACATTTTTGAAGGGAGTGAGGATGAAATAAAACCTGGGAAAAAAAGACCTTGGTGTCACCTAGAAATTAATTTATTCCACTAATCCAATGAGGAGAATCTGGGTGAGGATTGATGAACAGTAATTACCCTAGCTCACAGAAATTAGGCCATATATTTAGGAAGATGAATATGAACTAATATTGAAATCTAGTAAGTTGATATTTCAGCATTACAGAGTCTCTTCACTATATATAAAATAGTTTCTTCAGTCCTCAGCTGAACTTCTGTAATACATCATAAAATGAAATTTTTAGTGTACCTCTCTAAAACATATACTGGAACTTTAGGAGTAAAACTGTGGAAGATCATATGAAGGATTTAGTGGAAAATTCGTTTACAGGAAAACTCTGTATGGATTCCAAACATTTTTTGGATCAAAATAAACTCATTTTAATTCAATTTTCTATGAACTTTTTTTTCTCTTTTTTAAAATTTATTTATTTATTTATTTTTTTATTTTTGACAGGCAGAGTGAGAGAGACAGTGAGAGAGAGACAGAGAGAAAGGTCTTCCTTTGCCTTTGTTCACCCTCCAATGGCCGCCGTGGCTGGCATGCCGCGGCCAGTGCACCACGCTGATCCAAAGGCAGGAGCCAGGTGCTTCTCATGGTCTCCCATGGGGTGCAGGGCCCAAGCACTTGGGCCATCCTCCACTGCACTCCCGGGCCACAGCAGAGAGCTGGCCTGGAAGAGGGGCAACCGGGACAGAATCCGGCGCCCCAACTGGGACTAGAACCTGGTGTGCCGGCGCCGCAAGGCGGAGGATTAGCCTGTTGAGCCACGGCGCCGGCCTAGAGGCAATATTTTTAAAAATAGAAGGAACAATGCAAATATTCCAATTAGTAGCACAATTGAATAAATGTCACCTAAAAATACATGATCATTTTTCTAAGTATTACAGCTTCATATTCTAATGCAATCCTTCCTCATTCCAACATTTCAATCACATACATCTCTTTTGGCCAGCACTGCTTATCCATCACATTCATCTCCTACTTAGATTATTGCTTTTTTTAATTCCAGATTCCCTCTGTTGCAACTCTTCTCCCCTTCAATTCACTGCAGCCATGGAGATACTTCTAAAATGAAAATCTGTTCACATTAAAAATCTTTATACTATTCCCCTGGTCTACAGAATGAAGTCTCAACATCATGGCAAGATTTTAAAAATCCATGATCATTTTCCCATTTTCTCCCTGTTCTATGAACTTTTTGAATTTCCCTTGAATGATAAAGTATGTGCCTTGTTTTGTATTCAGGTCATCATGCTAATATATTTATTGAATGAGCAGACTTGTAAACACCTACTAATTGGATGCTAATCATAGAATGTGATACCTTGAGAATCATCGAATATCTATTGCTGGGGTCCTACAGGCAGTGATACCATGAATATTGTGCATTTTCCATGATCTTTTTGAAATACCTTTGTGCAACATAATGGAAATCATTTAGTCAAAACAGGGATTAAATAATGTAATGTGTATGAGTGAAATTGATATCTTGAGATTTGATTACTGTTCATAGACTTTTTCTGTACATATGAGTAACAGTAGTCCTTCTACTTTCTTCTTACTGAATTCTTTATTTAGTGGATGATTAAGCTTGTGATTACAAGGTAAATTGAAATTATGTTGTTGCAAAAATTAAAAGAAAAATAAGAAAGGAAGGAAGACGGAAGGTGGAAAATACCACTATGTTCTTAAAATTGTATATATGAAATATGTTCTGTTTATATAAATAAATTTAGAAAAAATAACAGTGAGATGTTATGCAGAAAGTGGGAGGCTGTTCAGACGTAGATTTTTGACTTGATGGACTTTGTTATCAATATCTGCCTTCACTGAAATACATGGATGCTTGGAAGAAGCCAGGGTTTGAAATATTACCATCTTCTGACCAACACACATACAAACATTATCTGTCTGCCTGTCTATTTATTTGTCTGTGTAGCTATCATTCATCTGTTTTTCTAAGATGGAAATAAATTAGATACATAAGCAAAGTATATCTTGGAGTGTTAGTGCTGATTGAGGTTAACTTCACTGATCACTGGTTATCTTTAAGTATGATAATATTAGTGCTTATATTGATTTCTATATAAATTGAAAATTCTCAGGTTAGATGGTAGAATGATGCTTTCCCATATCTTCTCCCCTTTTAGGATCTCTCTTCCCATTTAAGTTTTTGTGTATTTCATGTGTTTTTATACTTTTAAAATAAATCTTCAGGGTGTTGCCATGGATACCAGGTGAACAATGAAAACATTTACTTCATGTCAGCACTATTTTCCTAATCCCTTATAGTAAAAACTCTGGAATATAAATTATAGATATCATGAATAAAAATTCTCCTAGAGAAATTAATACGTATGTTTGCTGTTCATTAAAGGTATATTAATACAGTCTCACAACTTACAAATAAACATATCCACTATAGAAGAAAAGAGTTGCTCATGTTCTAAGGAAAAGACTCTGATGTTACATTAATATATTCTTGCCCCCTAAGAAACTGAAACAACCTGATTGTTTCCTTGGAATGTCTTCTGAGCATCGCATGCTTTTCCAGGAAAAGTTTTCAATGATTAGTTCTATACATGTTGAACAAGTGACAGAAGATAGCTAGGGGGAAAACCAGGACTTCAACTGGAATTTGCTGAAAGATGGATATGTATATTCTCAGGGAAGAACTAACCAATAAGAAATGAAAATGCCTTTTTTATTAGTTTTGAAATTGTTAACAATTCATATATTAGAGAACCAATTATACCACTGTTAATATTAAAAATATCAGGAGAAATAAGATAATAACCATAGGCTTTTAAATTATTTACATGTAAGCTAAAATCTTACTCTATGTTTATTGAACTTGTGACATCATGAAAAATCTATTACTGCTTCAATTTCCTTATCTGTAGGAAAAGGACACTAAATCTAACATATGTGTTTGAAGGTAAATTAAAACACACTCGGGGGCTAGTACTGTGTTGCAGTGATTTAAGCTACTGCGTCTAATAATGACATTTCATATAGGAGCGCCAGTTTGAATCCTGGCTCCTCTTTTTCCTATCCAGCTCTCTGCTGATGTGCCTGGGAAGGCAACGGAGGGTGGCCCAGGTGCATGGGCCTTTGTCATACATATAGGAGACCTGGATGAAGTTCTGGGCTCCTGGCTTCAGCCTGGACTAGCCCGAACCAGCCATTGTGTCCATTTGGGGAATGAACCAGAATATTCATGTGCTCACTGTCTCTCTCTTTCTCTCTCCTCCCCCTTTTCCTCCCTCCCTTCCTCTCTTTCTATCATTCTGCTTTTCAAATAAATCAATAATTGAAAAATAACATGTAAATCACATACTCCTGTAATACTCAGTGGAGGGTAAAACAAATGTTAGTTTCC
Source organism: Lepus europaeus (assembly GCF_033115175.1). Lineage (NCBI taxonomy): Eukaryota > Metazoa > Chordata > Mammalia > Lagomorpha > Leporidae > Lepus > Lepus europaeus. The sequence continues at coordinate 54,352,215 of NC_084837.1, read as the reverse complement.
CCCTTTCTTTTTATCAAATGGGATTTTAAAATAGTATATTTTACAAAGCTTATCAGAAACAATTTTTACTGCATTAGCTGAGAACTTTATGCCAGCAAAATGCATATGATAAACTTTCTTTAAAATATTTACTAATATTTTCTCCAAACTAACATACACACACTCAGAAATCTGCATGATGTAAAAATGCAAACACTACATTAGATATGCTACTTGCTTTCCCAGAGTTTAACCTTTTCACCTGTCATATTGCCTTCTTTGGAGGAGTTACTGATATTTTCAGAGAATCTACAAGAGATAATAGGACAACTTATGAAAGCACATCCAGAATTCTTACCCACAACAGTAGTAGAATTCTCACAAAATGGCCAATATTCACTCTGGGATTGGTGGAATTGAAAAATTAAAGAGGACAAATTGTGGTATGGTTTAGGAGAATGAAAATGAGCACGTAATTTTCCTCTCCTTCAATATGCAATGATGCTTTCTCATACTATTTCTATAATAATGGACCTAAAACTACAGGTGATTCTCAATATTTTTACAAAGGGAAATTTTCAACTCATAAAATTTAATAGATTCCTATGGAAAATTGTGGGATGTACACAGAAAGAAAAGCAAAAATTCACCCCAGTAGTTTGTTCTGACTTGATTTGTTCTTAGGTGTGAGTTTTAATTCTAATTCTATAGTACTATTACTTCCCACCCAATAGTAAACACGTTTTTACTTCTGTATCTATGCCGTAATTTTTCTTCTATGCAACTGTAATTCTGAAGGCCTCTCTGAAGCAGTGCATTCATGTCATACATGCGCTGTCCTTAGTGAGACCGTAGAAATGCTAGTAGGAATAGGAGAGGAGGAGAAAACAATATGAATAGTGTATGGAAATGTCAGAATCTGAATAAGCTATTCACATATCCAAGCATGGTGGGCCTGTGTGCAATAGATACATAGATATATTTTAATAATCATCTTAAAGAATGGAATTAGAGAGGTGAGATGACTTACTAAACACAAAGTTTCTCTAAGATCAAATTCTCCTTTAGTCTTCTGAAGTTTGCTTGATACAATGTCCGTTGTTGGGTGGAGACTGTATCTGTGGAAGTGCTTTAACTCAGGCTGACATATATTCACAACCTGAAGAGGTCCCTTGGGTGGCATTTTCCGATTCAGTGTTCTGAACAGAATAAGAATTGTGGGAATAATTGTCCGTGGACATCTTGTGGGGACTTCTTTGTTATTCATGATATCAGATGTTCATGTTCTGGAAATTAGAGCTCAAAGACAATACACTTCATATAAATCAGCCCAGCATTAAACGTTAAAGAAAGTTAAAGGTATTACTTATTTGATGATCAATAATGAGGACATGTATTCTGCAATATTGGTTTGTTATTTAATCTTGATCTATGCAATTAGACCAGTTAATATTTTATTTCCAATGCATGAGAAGTTAGATACTGCTTTGTATGATGTAAATCCACCATCAAAACCCCTGATATTTCTGGAGTGCCCTAATACATGTCAAGGTCTTCCAAATAAGCAGGTAATCTTGGTCAGTTTCCTGACATTTCAGTGTAACCTGTGATTAATTGAGGTCCTGAAAGTTATGCACTGTATGTTAAATTATTTTCATTAGATAATAATAATATGGGCTTTGATATTAGCTTAGAATAAATTTACTGTTTTTGACACTTTGGACTTTAAAATGATTTTATTTTGGCGCAATTGGTAAGTAATAAATTGCCCATATTTAAGTGTGTGATTAATTAGCTTTGACCTGTGTATATACATTCATGAAAAGATCATCACAGTCAAGAGAGTTAACATGTCTCAGTCCCAAGTTCACTTGTTCTTAGATTAGCATTCTTTCCCTCTCTCTACACATGTGTTCCACAAAACCACTAATTTTTGTCCAATATTATTAACAAATTGCATTTTGTAATTTTATGTAAATGGAATCCATCATATGAGCTTTCTGTGACCTTGTTTCTTTCACTTGAATGCATGTAATTCATACTTATGCTGCTTGTATTAATAGTGCATTCTCTTCTATTGTTGTGTGGTATTCCATTGTATGTGTATATCACACTTATGTTATGAATTCATCTGTTGAGAGACATTTGGACTGCTTCCAGTTTTTGACCATTACAAATATGTATATATTCATATCTGTGTACAAATATATGTGTGAATTTAAATTTATTAAGACTTATTTGAGTTCCAGAATATGATCAGTCTAGTAAGGAAATGTTCTATATACACCTAGAATGAAGGAATAATTTGATATTTTGGGGCAATGTTTTCTACAAATGCTGATTCTGTCAAATTGTTTCATATTATTTTATATCTGTCATATCTGTTATATCTCTGGTGAATTTTATTCTAATTCTTCTATCAATTATTCAGGGGGCTATTAAAGTCTTTGATTATAATTTTTTGATCAATTTTTTCCTGTGATTCTCTAAGATTTTGTCTCGCCTATTTTAAATCTCTGTTGTTAGTGAGATGTACAATTAAAATTGTGATGCTGTTTTTATTAATCAACACTTCCTTAATATGAACTAACACTACATATCTCTGGTAGTGTTCTTTTCTTTTAATTATACTTTGCTTATTACTAATATAATTACTGTGGTTTTTAAAATTTATGTTAGCATAGTATATTTTTATGTACTTTTATTAAAAGTAAAGATTTTTATTTAGAGTAATTTTAAGTTCTCTGACAACTTTAGCTGAAAGTAGTTTTCCCAAATGCCTCATACTCACAATCATGCATGACCTCCCCACTATCAACACCCAGCAATACAGTGGGACATTTGTTATCGTATTTGTAGGTGAACTCACCTTGATATGTCATCATTACCCAAAGTTTGAAGTTTAAATTAGGCATCATTTTTGGTGATATGAATTCTGTGGATCTAGAAAATTATATAATCACATGTACTTACCATTACAGTATCATTCCAAGTCATTTTACTATCTTAAAAATCCTCACTAGGCTAATCCTCCACCTTGCGGCGCCAGCACACCAGGTTCTAGTCCCGGTCGGGGCACCAATCCTGTCCCGGTTGCCCCTCTTCCAGGCCAGCTCTCTGCTGTGGCCAGGGAGTGCAGTGGAGGATGGCCCAAGTACTTGGGTCCTGCACCCCATGGGAGACCAGGATAAGCACCTGGCTCCTGCCATCGGATCAGCGTGGTGCGCTGGCCGCAGCGCGCCAACCGCGGCGGCCATTGGAGGGTGAACCAACGGCAAAGGAAGACCTTTCTCTCTGTCTCTCTCTCTCTCACTGTCCACTCTGCCTGTCCAAAAAAAAAAAAAAAATCCTCTGAGTTTGCCTATTCATTCCCATCTAATGAAAAATGTGTTACATTGCTGGAGATGATGTTCCTGTGGTCAGGCAGACCTGTGTTGTAAAGAATTTGTAAAAAGTTCTGGAAGTAATAGTAGCTAGCCTTTGCTAGTTAAAGCAAAAAACAAATTTGGGCCAGCGCCACAGCTCACTAAGCTAATCCTCCACCTGCGGCACTGGCATCCTGGGTTCTAGTCCTGGTTGGGGCGCCGGACTCTGTTCCGGTTGCTCCTCTTCTAGTCCAGCTCTCTGCTATGGCCCGGGAAGGCAGTGGAGGATGGCCCAAGTCCTTGGGCCCTGCACCTGCATGGGAGACCAGGAGGAAGCACCTGGCTCCTGGCTTCAGTGCAGTGCACAGGCAGTAGTGGCCATTTCGGGGGTGAACCAATGGAAGGAAGACCTTTCTCTCTGTCTCTCTCTGTCTCTGTCTCTCTCTCTCACTGTCTAACTCTGCCTGTCAAAAAAAAATTTTTGAAAATCTGTAAATTTTCTATAAATATTTCTCACCTTATTGAATGCCCTCTGCCTACTTTTCTGGGACTTTGATAATTTCTTCTGTGCATGTATGTCTAAATTTTGCCAAGTTTTGTGGACAAGGTGACTTTTCAAGCTTCCTATATAGTCGTTCTAAAAGTCCTGCATGTAGTTTATTGCTAAGAGTCATTCAGGGTCTGAATACATCACAGTTTACCCATGAGAGGTGTTTTGTGTGTTTGCCATTAGGAACATTACTATGCATATATATTTTATCATGTACATTTTCAAGGCTTTTGTATGAATCAGATATCATTATTGGCTCCTTTTAGAATGAGATGGAACCTGATATCCGTGTGTTAATCCTAAGACTACAGCTAGATCCCCAAATCTCTGGGTGCATTTCCTTGTAATTCTTTTATTTTGCAGTTACACAAATAGAATTTTATTCAAGGTCATTCTGTCCCACCAGCCAGTGCTCCAAAATCTCAGTATTGTAAGACCAAAATAATTTTAGAAATATCATGAAAAGTGTAAAATGTATATATCACCTTGGTGACTTTTCTTGTAATTGGTTGCTCTTTTCTACTTCTACTCCCAATTTCCTCACCCATTAGAATACCATTTCTCCAGACCCATAATCTCAGCTGGCTGTCATAGAACTCAGTCAAGAACTCATGGATGTGTAAATGTAGCTATTCATATTTTTGTATGATCAAAATGTATTTTTAAAAGGAAGTGATTTTATCACTGAAGAAATGACAAAGAGTTATGTAGTCATTATTTTTTTGGCTAAGATCAGAAAATACGATTTACTAATTTACACTGAATGATGATAGAGAGGGTCCCTTCTTGGTACCATACACAATAAGTAAGTGTGTATACATTTTCATGTGGTGTAGAAGCTGCCATTGTGCTTTTTCCTCTGCAAGTGGAAACAAGTCTGTGTCCTGAAAATGCCAGAAAGAATCCAGGGAACTATCACAGGCTCCTAGTTGTTTTTTTTTTTTTTTTTTTTTTTACTATTTTTACCCTTTTTTCAGAGTATCACAGTGCACCAATGGTTTTTCTAATAGTTTTACTGTTTTATTTCTTTTTAATTTTTTATTTGAGAATAGTTTTAAATTTATAAAACCAAAATTGTGGAGTTGTACATACAGCTCCCAAATACCACAACTCAACTTCCTCTATTATTTTCATATTACTTTAGTATGTTTGTCACAATCCATAAACCACACTCAATTTCCAAAACCTTTTTCAAGACTTATTTTTTATTTATTTAAAAGGCACAGTTAGGCACACATAGAGGGAGAGAGAGATAGAGATATCTTCCATCTGCTGGTTTACTCCCTAAGTGGCTGCAACGCCCAGGGCTGGGCAAGGCTGAAGCTAGAAGCCAGAAGCTTCACACAGGTCTCTCACAGGTCATCTTCCTCTGCTTTCCCAGGCCATCAGCAGCAAGCTGGATGCGAAGTAGAGAAGTAGGACTCAAACTGGCGCCCCTATGGGTTGCTGGCATCACAGCGGGCAGCTTTACTGACTATGCCACAATCCTGGCCTCCAGTTTCCCAATTTTTTTCACACAAATAACTTGTGCTGGCCGCTGCTGTGGTTCAATAGGCTAATCCTCCGCCTTGCGGCGCCGGCACACCGGGTTCTAGTCCCAGTCGGGGCTCTGGATTCTGTCCCGGTTGCCCCTCTTCCAGGCCAGCTCTCTGCTGTGGCCAGGGAGTGCAGTGGAGGATGGCCCAAGTCCTTGGGCCCTGCACCCGCATGGGAGACCAGGAGAAGCACCTGGCTCCTGCCTTCGGATCAGCGCAGTGCGCCGGCTGCAGCACGCCAGCCGCGGCGGCCATTAGAGAGTGAACCAATGGCAAAGGAAGACCTTTCTCTCTGTCTCTCTCTCTCTCACTGTCCACTCTGCCTGTCAAAAACAAAAAACAAAAAACAAAAAAACAAAAAAACAAATAACTTGTGCTAACCATCCTACCAGCCTCTAGTAATCAACATTCTGGGTTTTTTTTTTTTTTTTGAGGTTTTTTTCTTTCCTTTTTAGCTCCCACATATGTGGGGGGAGCATGCAGTATTTGTGTTTCTAGGTCACAAGTTGAGATAATAACTTAAAACAAAAAATGTTCTTCCTTTGTTGTCTGCCCTGTACTATGACTACTTAGGCTTGTTTAAAAATAAGGGGAAGGTATTGAGCCTAGTGGTTAAGCTGCTGGTTAAGATACAAGTATCATGCATTGAAGTGCCAGGGTTCTATTCCTAACTCTAGTTTCCAATTCCAGTTTCCTGCAATTGCAGGCTCTGGGAGGCAAGAGGTGATAGCTCAAATAATTGGACCTCTGCCATCAAAATGGGAAACCCAGATTGAATTCCTGTCTCCTAGCTTTGGCCACAGCCTAGCTCTGACCCTTTTGAGTATTTTGGGAGTGAACCACAGGATGGGAGTGCTCTCTCTCTCTCTCTCTCTCTTCATGAAAACCAACAGTCTCATCTCAACTACACAAAAGTAAATGAAGTAGAAAGATGTTATAGAAGCATCCAGCAAAACACACCATCATCTTAGTAATGGCAAAGAAAGAAGGATCATATCTGCAAAGGAGAAAGTACTTGGGATGTTCAGCTTTGGGTACAGAGCATTGTGACCACAATGAGAAGGTTGCCTGACACTGTGGCGACATGTACTCCTGAAAAGATTGCAAGGGAAGAAACCTGGGAGCTTGAAAGTGCCCACATATGAATTCTGACACTTGAGACAGATTTCATTGTACTATGGATTTTATCATATGGATTGGTTCTGGCTGAAAAAAGCAAGGAAGAAGACAAAGAAGAGGCAAGCTTTTTATTCGTTTGCTGTACAGCAATCATCTTTATCTTTGAAATTTAGAGTTATTCTCTGTTATCTCTAAGGTGTCGGTCATACGGTCTAAACTGCCCACCTCCCAACTCTAGGTCAAAAGGAAGAGACTGTTCATAACTCTTTGTTCCTGTAAGCAAATAATGAGCTAAGGGGCCTGTGCATCAACTTCACAGGTCAAAGGAGCCACAAACATCTTTAGGAGGTTTGGCTTTTATGGGCAGTGATATGTCTAGTCTGAATCCCTTGGATGACAAAAGGGCTTCATTCAAACTCCTTAAACATCCTTAAATCTGGAAGTTATTGTCTTGCTATAACTACAAGAGAAGCTGATTTCTGAATCCAGCCCATAGTTTTGAGAGGTGATAATCCAGCAGATATAAAGCTGTCCTGGATAAATTAATCAGTGGGATTTTTAGTGATTTAGACTACTGTTTTTCCTTGCTGAATGTCCACCATAACACAAGTTATACTTTTGATTTCCTTACACTCGTAGAAAACTTTCTGGCAAATACTATTTTCTGTAAGGTTCACTAAGCTTGAACTGCTGTGACTGAAATCCACATTCCTAGAGACGCTTTATAAGGTTGTTTAGTTTCACAGGTAGTTGTGGTTAAGCATCAGGAATGAATATTCTGAGACTCTGGTGAGCCTCATGGCATTCTAATCTCTATCACATGTTACATGGAGAAAAAGACACTGCAAATACAAGTGACATTGCTTGTGATATTTCATTACCCTATTTCTGGCTTTAACTCTTATATTACATTCCATTTATCTTTACAAAGTTGATACACATTGGACTGATCAGGTTTTACAATTACACATGAGTTCCGGCATTCACTAGACCTTCAGTCAGATAACACTGGTCTGTCAGTGGCTGGAGTCTTTGGGCTGCTGCTGATGTCACTCTGATAAAAATCAAATTTACTATGTCCAAACTGGAAAGTGATGAAATGTGTGTGTGTGTGCATGCATGTGTGTGTGTGTGTAACACAGATTATGCAAAAAAATCTCCAAATAAAAATAAAAAGCACTAATTGCACAGAAGGGGAGGTCATATTGTAAGTCTGTAATTCTGTGCTTTGGTACATTACATGTGAGAAGGAGCAGCACTATGTTTGGAAAGAACATTGACATAAAGATGAGAGATTCAGAACAAGCCGTGGCTCCAAAAACTGACTTATTTTCCCCTCTGAGTTTCAGTTTATTAGTAAGACAAGTTGGTTGGGTCAATCTCTCAATTTCTTTTCAGTCCCATACAGAAGGGTTTTCTACTATTATTTATTATTAGTCTTTGTGTATTTATCATTCCAGCCATACTTCAAGGTTTCATTACTTATTAGCTAATTTGAGGTTATCTTTGAATCATCTCAAATATGAATATCAGGCACAGCTGGTATGATAAAGTTTCTTTGTGATACAGATTTACCTGATAAGTTGTGTAATATTTTCTTTCTTGGTTATAAGATCCTCTCTATGCCAGGTCCCTATCACAGTTGTGCTCCCAAATGCTTGCAATACGTGGTAATACTTCTGTGCTAGTTTTCATACAAAACTATTAACTTTTTGTGTTTCAAGCTTTAAAATGTATAAAACTTTTGAGATACATATTCCACTTCTAAGAGTTTATCACAGAGAAATAGTTAATGTGTGTGCTATAAAATCTTCATGGCAGCAGTACTATATATAAAAATTCAAAGCAATCTAAATGTTCTATGGTTAGTGTTTACTTTCCTAAGTGTATTATAGGAAATTGGAGGGTATATTATACTCGCAATGAAATAAATTTGATAAAACTTTATGAACATGGGAAATAGTCATATTATTTTAAGTGAAAATGTCAAGTTGTGTGCAGTATAATATATTTTTGTAAACATTAAAATATGTGGAAATATATGCACATAAAATGTACATTTTAATGTTGGACAACATTACAACTATTAATTGAGAGAGATTTTTCAGCCATTTTGATGTGAACTGCAGCAAAGAAATCTTAGCTTATAATACACCTTAATATGATTCCCGTGAAACGTTAAAATACTTAGATTCAGATTTACATGCTTGGAAGAAGAGTTTCTAGTAGATATCTAGAAAATAAGGATAATGGAACAGAACAATTTTTAAAAAATGAAAACCTATTTCAGTTTCAAGGTGTTACAGTTCCTCAGAATTTGAGTTAATCTGCCCTGTGGGTATACAAGGAAGTTCACTGAGAAATCATTGCCTTGGATGGAGAAATATGAGCGCCTCACACCTCTCTGTCCAAGGTTGCAGTGGCCTGTTTAGGAGGGTTAATTGTAAAAACATGGTATTTATTAATATAACTCTACACTGGCTTCTAAAAGTCAAATATTCTTTATTTGTATAGAAATACTTTATATTTAAATATGATTTTTATAGTAATAGAAATATAGGTAACAAAGTATTACTTAAAAATAGTTGTGAGAGTTTTGAGTGTTGTGTTAACCATGAACTCATACTCTGCTCTTGGACAAATCACTTCAGTGAATGAAGACTTGGGAAGCTGATTGAACGAGGGACCAGGAAATTGAGACAATGGATGGATGAAACCCTTGTTTAGAAGTTTGAGGATTAATGGGAAGAGTACACAAGGTACAGGAGGCATAGAATTCAGGATGGCCTTCTAAGGTGATAAAATTTAAATATCTTGATATAAAATTCCCAGAATACAAGAATACATTGAAATGCAACAAGATCTCTTCAACAAATCATGATGGAAGAACTAGATATGTCAGAGTCAAAACCAGCTATAATGAAACTCAACCTATATCTCACAAGTTTCAGAAAATTTAACTATTAAGCTGATTTATAAACTTGAATGATAATAGGCAAAATTAAATTTTCTGGGAAGACACAAAAAATATTCATTGATTTGGGCAAGGCAACCCCTTTCCAGGCATAACTCCAAAAACATGATACATAGGAAAAAAAAATAAAATAAGTACACTTTTCTTTCCTGTTATTTTGGGGGCTTATAAAAATGTTGCATACAGCAGTCGTGTTGGAAGGCCGGAGAAGAAATATCTGAGAAGATAATTTTGAAGTTTTATTTGAAAAATGCCTGGGAGTCAGTATAGAGAAGATGGGAGGTAGAAAGCTTATATTCAGCTTTCTAAAAGAAGCTCTTTTTTTATTTTAAGTAGTTTCAGATAATATAAAGAGAAAGCTACACAATGAACAGTACTGTAACAAAATTGCAGTGACACTAGATAATCCAAAAAAGGAAAAAAATAATATTTTTACAAGTTTGGTTTAAATTAAAATGTCAAACAAATGTTGATTACATTAGGTCAACATTAGAATTTTGGTATTATACACTATAGTTACAGATTAAAAGAAAAGAAGTTGATTATGTTAAAGCATGCATAAAATATTTCTAGAAAGTCAACAATAATTTAAAGTATTGTAAGACTATGAGAGGAGTGAAAGTATTTTGACTTGAAAACTCTTTGCTAATATTTCAGAAACAGTATAAATTCTGGAAAAATAAAGTATTTTCCTTTCAGCATTATACTGATGATTACATCTAAAGCAATAAGAGAATAATTAAGGGAACAAGGGAATTGGTTTGAAAGAGATCATGAATTGAAAGGGAACAAAGGACACCTTGTCAATTCTCAGTAGAACAATTGGGGTATTCAAGTCATGAAAAGAAATGATTATGTAGTTTTAAACAACTTGCCACATATACAATAAACATACAAAAACCTGTAAATTTTTCTACACGAGGATTAACCTACTAAAATGTAGTGCAAAAGAGGTTTCTCTTTATAACAGTAACAAAATTTGATACCTACTATTAAATTATATTTAAAAAGGAAACAATTCTGTTGAGAAATCAGCACAAAAAGAACAGGAATTTTACCAAAGTAGAAAGAGATTGGTTAATATAATTTGAATTATTGCAAATCTGTTATGAACTAAGGCAATGCCATATCAAAAGATGAAAATTTTTATATCCAAATAGCAAAAAAAAATTCTCATAAAATCCTGTATTGACAAGATCAAGCAGAAGTATGTTATGTAATAGATAATAGTGATTATCTTTGCCAAGAGAAAAATAGTTGTGTGTAGAAAATTGCTTAGGGTTTTTTTTTATTATTTCTATTAGTCCACTTATATAGTAAAAGATAATATGAAATAAATGCAGCAAACTGTGGGGAAATTCATAAAGTTATGTGTTTGTCACTATCTATATTTAACCCTGTAATTGAGGTCATTCATAAGGAGAATAAGAGAGAGACAGAGAGATCTTCTTTCTGCTGGTTGATGCCTAAATGGCTTCAACAGCAAGAGCTGGACCAGGCATAAGGCAAGAGCCTGGATCTCCATCTGGGTCTCCCCGTTGGGTTGCAGGGGCCCACGTATTTGATTCATCTTCTGCTGCTTGTCGAGGTGTATTAGCAGGGAGCTGAATGGAAGTGGAGCAGCTGGGACTCAAACCAATGCTCCTATGGGATGCAGCATTGCAGATCCTGGCTTAACCTGCTGTGCCATGGCGCCAGTCCCTGAAGTATAAATTTAGTCTAAAATAGGCTATACATCTATGGCAAGGAATTCATCTTCAAGGGACCTTTCAGCTTCAGGGACCTTTCAGCTCTAGTTATAGCATACATATTTCTTGGAGAGCAGTAAAGGAAACATTTTGAACAGAAAATTTTAATCCTTCAAAAATACTAAACATGTCATTGAAATACAATGATGGAACACAATGTTTTATAATTTTAATGTACAATATGATTATTTTAAAAAATCAACAAATAAAACAAATTAATGCCACTTATTTTGACATGTTACATTTGTGGGTTTTGCATAAAACCCTTCATCTTCACTGTTGTCAAAAGATCTGCCTGGAACGGATGTGTCGGTTCCTCAGTCTGCCCATGGCTGCTTTCATTTCCTGGTTCCTCAGAGTGTAAATAATGGGATTCAATAAAGGTGTGACAACCGAATAAAACACAGAAAGAAACTTATCAACTGACAAGCTACTAAAAGGCCAAGCATAAATGAAGATGCATGGCCCAAAGAATAAAGTGACCACCGTGATGTGAGCAGACAGTGTGGACAGAGCCTTGGAGAGTCCCCCAGAGGATCCACGTCTCACAGTGACCAGAATGATAGTGTAGAACATGAGCAAGAGGATGAAGCAGATGAAGGACAGCAGTCCACTATCAGCAATCACCAGCAACTCCAGCACGTAGGTCTCAGTGCAGGCAAGCTTCAGTACTAGAGGAAGGTCACAAAATACATCATCTATCACATTGGGACCACAGAAGGGCAAGGTGACAGTGAAGACCATTTGGCTCATGGTGTGCACAAAGCCAACAGACCATGACAGCAGGACAGATCCCAGGAGCACTTGGCGGTTAATGATGGTTGTGTAGCGAAGAGGTTTGCATATTGCAATGTACCGATCAACAGCCATAGCTATGAGAAGAGTCATCTCAGTGCCACCTAATAAGTGCAGGAAGAACATTTGAGCCATACATCCCCACAGGGAGATCGTTTTATGCTCCCTGAGAAAGTCTGTGATCATTTTAGGGGTTGTGATTGTGGACAAACACATATCAAGAAAGGAGAGGTTTCCAAGAAGGAAGTACATGGGTATTGAATGAAGGTGAGAGTCAAATGTAATACAGATCACAATGAGAAGGTTTCCTGCCATGATTGCTGCATAGGCCAATAAAAATATGAAAAAAAAGAAAACTGCAAGTTCCTTTGTGCTGGTGAGTCCTAACAAAACAAACTCAGATATCATTGAAGTATTGCTCATATCTATTTAATAGGAGTTCACAGCAAGCTTTAAAAGTGAAGATAATCTGGACAAAGTGATTACTTAACCTGTGATATTTTGAGGACATGGACATACAGAAAGTGAATATTTGATTCCTATAGAAGAAGAGAAGATGGGCATTGATGAAAAACCTTGTTTTAGCTGGTTCATAAAGCAACACTGACATTCCTACAAATTTTCAGTCAGAAAAGCACAAAATATGAGAAATTTATTATAAACTTCTTCACATAAAATTTTCAGGCCTAGTTTGTAACTTCACAGGCATTATTTTTTCCTATTGTGAGTTCATGATTTCATGACCCATGGATTCAACCTGAGCAGAGTAAAATGAGTCAAATGACCATCATGAAGTGATTTCATTCAAATGGATAAAAGTATACTCATTTCAACTGCATTACCTTATATTTATTATTTTCCATTTCCCTCATTTAAAGCATTGCGATATATGTGTATGAATTAAACTGTACACTCAACTAAGAAAATTACAGTAAGGAGCTTTCTATCAGTTATCTTACACTCTTAACACCATTTTCATTCCCTAAGGACAATCCACTAATTTCACTTATTCCTGAAATTTTAAACTGATGACTGTTTGTCATATATTCTTACTGTCTTTGTCCAAAATGATTTTGAAATAAACTTACTAGGAAGTTTATGGATGATAACACAGTGTCCAGTTTTTTGTTTGTTTCTGTTTATTGGGGGAGGTGCAGTGCTCTGTATCATACTTTGGTTACAGAACTCCTGACATCTATTGTCTGGTCATCTTATTACTTTCCTAAATCTCCTCCTGGAATTCTGGCTAGAGTTCTTTGGTTCATGTCTCTTTGTACATTGCATGCAGGAAGTCTCTGAGCAAGCAGTTGTGTATTTCCTGACTCCTAAATGCTGGTCTTCCCTGTACCCAGTGCTTTCCTCACATTTCCTAAGTGTGGAGACTGACCCTGAACCAGTACCCTGGGTCTTTCTTCCTTGACAGTTGTACTCTAGGTGTGTTGCCATGTTGAATCGATGCTCTTGGTTCACTTCAGTGTCAGTTTTTACTTTTGATTTGGACCTTTCATTCTGAACTTTCTCTTCCTTTTCTTTTCTTAACCTTAGAATTATTACTGATAACACACATAAACACCATATTCTAGGGTTGGAGCACCATTGCAGAAAGTGGAATATCTACTCTGACCTAACATTTTGGCTTAATATTTTATCAAGTAATCAGATGACATTGCTTAGCCTAATAACAATCTGAAGAGCAAGGTTAAAATTTTAATTCTGGCCTGAACGTTGATGAAGAACATATGCTTTCAACTCTGTTGAACATATTTTTGTGTTTTTTTTTTTTTTTAGGAAATTAAATGTCAACTTCTTAACCTCACAGATTAGTCAGAAGCTTACTAATATATATTGAATATATTAATACATTTCATTTAATATACACAGAAGTTATATATGTGGATTAACAAGATTCTACTATTTAGAATTCTGTTCTTTAGAATTAATCTCATTTTCTAGTGATTATAAAGACACCAGAATATATACCATAGGAGCATTTTACTACGAAAGATTTGTAAAGATTATATTGATTAAAATTTTTGCTTTATTTATTACAATACATAACATTGCCTAATTATCTACTTTATAAATCAATATCATGGTAACCTCAATCATATATAATAACTGAGTCTATATACTGGTAATGAAAATGGTTTTCAAAACTGCTGTACTCAATCTGCATATACTAATAAAAGAAAATCTGTAAGAGACTCACAAAAGTAATTTCTATGCTTTAACAGGTAAAATAAAATTGGAGCAGCACACCACTTTTTATGCATTGAAGATATTATATGAGCATATTTATTTATTTTTAAAGTAAATTCATCAAATTTTGTGGGTATATTTAAAAACTATATTGTAAGAGCTTATTTAAAAGATCTGTCCTTAATGTGTTGTCTAATGCAGGGGATTCCAACACAATTCCATCAAGATGGCATGTACCAATGCCATCGCACTAGTCCAAGTGACCAATTTCAGCTCACAATTGATAGCTCTGATAGGTCTAAGAGTCAAAGAGATCACACAAACAAGACAAGTATCTGCTAATACTAACTGATATAATCAAAAAGGGAGAGAAAGATCCAACATGGGAAGTGGGATACACAGCAGACTCATAGGATGGCAGATGTCCTAAACAACACTCTGGCCTCAGAATCAGCCCTCAAGGCATTCAGATCTGGCTGAAGAGCCCATGAGAGTATAGCAGGCATGGAAAGCCAAGATATCATGGAAAAAAAAAAGACCTAAATGAATGATCTCTGTGAGTGAGATCCCAGTGGAAAGAACGGGGCCATCAAAGAAGGAGGTACCCTTCTCCGAAGGGAGGAGAGAACCTCCACTTTGACTATGACCCTATCGGAATAAGATCAAAGTCAGCGAACTCTAAAGGCTTCCATAGCCCTGGCAACTCATGACTAGAGCCTAGGGAGATTACTGACGCCATGAACAGGAGTGTCAAATTGTTAAGTCAGCAACAGGAGCCACTGTGTACTTACACCCCATGCGGGATCTGTCCCTAATGTGTCGTCTAAAGCCAAGTGATGCTATGACTGGTACTGAAACAGTATTTTTATACTTTGCGTTTCTGTGTGGGCGCAGACTGATGAGGTCTTTGCTAATTATATACTGAAGTGATCTTCTGTATATAAAGAGAATTGGAAATGAAAAAAAAAAAACAACCTGGTGTTAAAATGGAAATGGCATAGAAAATTAATTATTTTGAAAAAAAAATTATGTAGGATCTCTGTCTTTAATGTGCTGTACATTGCTATTTAATGCTATAATTAGTAATCCAATGGTAGTTTTTTCACTTGATGTTGCTATATGGACAAAATGTTGAAATCTTTACCTAATATATACTAAACTGATCTTCTGTATACAAAGAAAATTGAAAATGAATCTTTACATGAATGGAAGGGGAAAGGGAGCGGGAGGGGGGAGGGTTGCGGGCGGGAGGGAAGTTATGGGAGGGGGGAAGCCATTGTAACCCATAAGCTATACTTTGGAAATTTATATTCATTAAATAAAAGTTTAATTAAAAAAATGTATAAAAAAAATAAAAATAAAAACCACCTTGTAAAAGCTTATAAGCATGTATACCTAAGTCTACACATGGATGGATACAAATCTTTTATAATAATAGTCATTCATTATGACAACTTGTATGTATGATCAAAACAGACAATATTTTTAAATGTGCAGTTTCTTACTCAGGCAGAGCTAAAAATAGGTTAAGAAATTGAGTTCTTTATAACTCAGGCTGCTGTTAAACTTCAAATGGATTTTGAGAAGTAAATACTAAATGATTAACACTAAACTAAGAAGAAGTAAATATCATTTACTCAACATAGATCAGATAGTTTGCGGTTTATCTCTAACAAGCAATGCATCTAAAAATGGGACAAATGGTTTATGATGGAGGATGCACAGTTTTTCAAGGCCTTTTATATGGTTAAAGATAAAAATTACTGCACTACTTTCAATCGTGGTTGCTGCTTAGGGAAAAAAAAATTAAGTCAGATATCTAATACTGGTTATCTATATCCAATAACCAATACATTTCCACAGAAACACTTCAGTACTCTTAGCATAGTTCATGTATGTGGAATGTGTAACTGTTCTTTTTATAAGGATAAGGACTACACAGTGTCTGTAGACTGTGGGTTTTCACCTTGTTTCTTTTTTATGAAAGTGTTATGCCATAAAAAAACTTGATAATTCAGGAGTAATGTTTATTTATCACCAAAGAAATTTTGATAGGTTCCAAGATAAGTACTATAAATATTTTCCTAATTTAAATAATACACTTGTATATTTAAAAGAAAAGAGTCAGGCCCGGCTCAGTTTCATTGTAGGTTAATACTTCGCCTGTGGCACCAGCATCCCATGTAGGCACTGGTTCTAGACCCAGCTGCTCCACTTCCAATCTAGCTCTCTGCTGTGGCCTGGGAAAGCAGTAGAAGATGGCCAAGGTCCCTGGGTCCCTGCACCTTCATAGGAGACCAAGAGGAAGCACCTGGGTCCTGGCTTCAGATCAGCAAGATTCCGGCCATTGCGGCCATTTGGGGAGTGAACCAGTGGACAGAAGACCTTTCTCTCTGGCTCTCCCTCTCACTGTCTGTAACTCTACCACTCAAATAAATAAATAAAATCTTTGAAAAAAAGAAAAGAGTCGACACTAGAAGTATATAAAGCTTTGTTCCACTATATTAATAAAATTAATAAAATTAGAAGGTAATTGTTTTTGATGTGGGTAGAACAGTGAAGCTGTACTTTGGAAATTTATATTCATTAAATAAAAGTTTAATAATAAAAAAAAGTGATAAATTTACAGGAATAGTGGTTACTCCTTGGGTTAAACAGTTATCAGAAATTAATATATTAGCACAATTAGACAATTGTATTGACTAAAATATTGCAGGACTTCGGTCAAGAAAATAACTATAGAGTCAAAGGGAAAATAAAAGGAAAATTTTAATTAATCAGTTATCTCTATAATTCCATAAATGTTTTCTAAATTAAACTACTCAGTATAGGAAAGGAAACTTAGATACAAAAATTAATATTAAAAAATAAATAATTCTTCCCCTTCCCTTGATCTTTTATTAGATTAAATGTCAGACTAATCATAGATGCTATCTTATCTAAGATTGACTCAAATTTCCTTCATTTTGCCATCTTATAAATTATTTTATTTATTTGTTCCCTATCGAATAAACTATCTCTTTCGATCAAGAATGTGTATGGTATTTACTTGTTAGTAAAAAAATGGCTAACAAAAATTCTGCTTGTTATTGTAACTAGTTACTCAGCTCCAAATTCTAGCTGATCAAAATTCTTGACTTCTTGTCTCATCTTCAGAATAATATGATTTTAATTCAGTAGCAAGTTTTACATGAAACATCTCATCTTTAATTAATAAATAAGCCATCATATTATGTTGTAAGCACTCCTATATTACCTCCCAGGTTTGATTGAGGAGTAGTCTCTTCAAAGACATGTAGACACAGTGAGATTCTGAATATATAATGGTGATCTTTTTTAACCTCCAGGATAATACCTGGTGGTCATTTGTAGTAGGGAAAAAAAGAGGAAGATAGAAAACATATACATAAAATGCAGACTGATTGTTCACCCCAGGGAAATCATTAAAATAAACATGTTGGATCTCTCTTGAGTCCAGGACAAGGACTTGCTCTCTCATTATTTAAGTGGATCAAGAATTCACCGAGTGCATCAGCTATGTGAACTTTCTCTAGAATGTGCTTGCTCTGGAAAGCACTACTGGAAGTAATTTACTTGATGGGCCTTTTACAGGAAATAAACGTATCATAGATGGTGGAAAGAGGAAATTATACTTTTCTTAATTTTATTTCAAGAATATGAATGCTTGTAACTACTGTACTTATTGACTATTTTGTTCAAGTAAAGTTAAAATAAATATTTTCTACATTAAGAATAGTTTATAAGAGAATTCATAGAAAATTAACCAGTTTTTAAAAATGTTTTTAACTTTATGATTATTTATTATATTTGAGATGACATTTTAAATTTACATTATAGTTAAAGGCTTAGTGCTTCACAGGAAGATAGGCAAAAGCTCTGAACAATGATCAAATGAAAAAATGTTCAACTTCACTCATATAAAGCAAATTTTATAGTATCACAAAATCATTAAAACTGTAGTGGTATATAATTTCTTTCAAATTGTCTGACAAAGATTTCAAATAAAGTTTGACAAAACACTGTACTTGCAGCAAAACAGATACACATGGACATTTCTAACTCTTTCTTTTTTGATTTTTAAAATAATTTTAATTCCCACATATAATGGAGAACATGGAGTATTTGTCTTTTTGTGTCTGGTTTATTTTGTTCAACATGTTGTCCTCCAGTTCCAAAGTTCCAACCAGCTTGCTGCAAATAATAGCATTGCATTACTTTAAAAGCTGAATAATATTCCTCTCTGCATATGTGTATGTGTGTGTTTATCAATCACATTTTCTTTATCCTTTCATATGATGATGGACACATTGGTTGATTCCATATGTTGGTTATTGTAAACAGTGCTGCTATGAACATGGTGGTGTAGGTATCTCTTTGATACAATGTGTTCATGTCTTTTGGATATATATACCCAGTGAGATTGTTGTGTCTTATGGCAAGTCTATTTCTAGTTTAAAGAAATCTCTTGTTTTCCACAGTTGCTGCACAAATTTACATTCCCTCAAATAGTGTACAAAAGTTTCCCTTTCTCTAAATGCTTACCAGCATTTGTTGCTTTGACTTTTGCATAATAGCCATTATGATTGAGATGAAGTGATATCTCTTTGTAGATTTGATTTGCATTTCCCTGTTTGCTAGTGATGTTGATGATTTTTTTTTCATATTTCTGGGTTATTTGTATTTCTTATTTTGAGAACTGCTGATCGAAGTACTTTTTTATTTTAAAAAATTTATTTAAGTTATACAAGTTTCATGCATTTCATATATACAGATATAGGAATGTAGTGACACCCCCCCCCACACACACACCTGTACTCCAACTCTTCCTCCTCCTCCCTCTCACTTTCCCACTTTTAATTTTTACAAAGATCTATTTTCAGTTTACTCAATGATCATAGTTAACCCTACTCTAAGTAAAAGAGTTCAACAAATTGTTGAAAGAAAAAAAAAACACTATTCCTGAATGGAAGAGAAAAGGGCTATAAACAATCATCAAATCTCAAAATGTCTATTTAACTCCAATACATTACATTTCAGTTATTCTATTAGTTAACTTGGATCAGGGAAAAAATGTGAAATCTGTATTTTTTGGACTGCTTATTTCACTAAGTATAATGTTTTCCAGTTGTGTCCATCTTGTTGCCAAAAATAAAAAAAAAAACAGGATTTCATTTTTTGTTTTTACAGCTGAGAAGTACTCCATAGTGTATAAACACCAGAATTTCTTTACCCAGTCAACAGTTGATGAACTTCTAGGTTGATTCCATATGACCACTATCCTGAGTTGTGCTGCAATGAACATGAGGGTACATATAACTCTTTCATATGCTAATTTCTTTGGGTTTGGGTAAATTCCCAGAAGTGAGATAGCTGGGTCATATGGCAGGTCTATGTTCAGATTTCTGAGGCATCTCCAATCTGTCTTCCTCAGTGGCTGCACCAGTTAACATTCCCACCAACAGTGGATTGGGGTACCTTTTTTCCCCACATTCTTGCCAGCATTTGTCATTTGTTAATTTCTGAATGAGAGCCATTTTAACTGGAGGGAGGTGAAACCTTGTTGTGGTTTTGATTTGCATTTCCCTGATGGCTCGTGATATTGACTGTTTTTGCAAGTGTCCCATGACCATTTGAATTTCCTCTCTTGAAAAATGCCTGTTCAAGTCCTTTTCCCATTTCTCAATTGGATTGTTTGTTTTGTTGTTGTTGAATTTCTTGAGCTCTTTATAGATTCAGAATGTTAGCCCTTTATCCAGTATATAGTTTGCAAATATTTTCTCCCCTTCATTCGGTTGCCTCTTCTCCTTGCTGAGTGTTGCTTTTGCAGTGCAGAAGCTTTTAAGCTAGATGCAGAAAAAACATTTGATAAAATACAACAATTTTCATGATGAAAACCTTAAGTAAATTGGGTATAGAAGGACCATTCCTCAACACAATCAAAGCAGTTTATGACAAACCCATAGCTAGTATCCTATTGAATGACGAAAAGCTGTAAGCTCTCCTCCTAAGATCCACAACCAGACAAGGATGCCCACTCTCATAGTCCTGGAAATTTTAGCCAGATCCATTAGGAAGACAAATAAATCAAAGGGATACAAATTGGGAAGGAGGAAATCAAACTATCCCTATTTTCAGATGACATGATTCTATATATAGGGGATCCAAAAAGACCTCACTGAGAAACTCTGGAAACTCATAAAAGAATTTGGTAAAGTGGCAGGATATAAAATCAACACTTAAAATTAACAGCCTTTGTATACACAGACAATATCATGACTGAGAAAGAACTTTTAAGATCAATCCTATTCAGAGTTGCTTAAAAATGTGTTAAATACTTTGGAATAAATTTACCCAAGGATGTCAAAGATTTCTATGATGAAAATTACAAAATGCTAATGAAGGAAATAGAAGAAGACATTCAAAAATGGAAAAATCTTCTATGTTCATGGATTGGAAGAATCAATATGCTTTGTCCATTTCTTAACTGCATTGATTGTTTCCTGTTGAAAATTTTGATTTGCTGATATATTCTGGATGTTAATCCTTTGTCAGATAAGTAACTTGCAAATATTTTTTACAGTTCTGTTTGCTGTCTCTTCATGCTATTGATCATTTTGTTTGTCATGCAGTAAGATTGAGTTTGGTCTAATCCCATTTGTTTAATTTTCTTTTTGTTGCCTGAGTTTTATGTGCTTTATCTAAGAATTCATTACCTACACCAATTTCCTGAAGTATTTCTCCTATATTTTCTCCTAATAATTTAATAAATTCAGTTCTTAAATGTAAATCTTTGATGCATCTGGAGTTGATTTTTTTATGGTGAGTGTTTGGGACTAATTTCATTTCCTACATAAATACTTCTAGTGTCTACAAAAATATGGCTAGCAACAAACATTGAAGTGATTATCCTTCCTTCAATGCATGGTCTGGGCACTTTTGTCAAAAATTAAGTTGGTTGCACATACGTGGGAAGCATTTCACCTCAGTTCTGATACAAATAAGTACGTCTGCTTTCACCACTCTTATTATTAGCAAGAACAATTGGGGAAGAGAAAGAAAGAAAGGACATCAGTACTGGAAAGCATGAAGCAAAAGCATACATATTTATAGATGGCATGATGATGTGCCAGGGAAAATCTAATACTCCACCAAAACACTGTTAGAAATGAAAAACCAATTCAGTAAAGTTGCAGACTACAAAATCAATGAAAAAAAAAAAAACAATAACTTTTTTAAACTTTATTTAATAACTATAACTTTCCAAAGTGCAGTTTATGGATTACAATGGCTCCCCCCCCCCATAACTTCCCTCCAACCCACAACCCTCCCATCTCCCACTCCCTCTCCCATTCCATTGACATCAAGATTCATTTTTAATTAACTTTATATACAGAAGATCAATTCAGTATATATTAAGTAAAGATTTCAACAGTTTGCACCCACACAGAAACACAAAGTGTAAAGTACTGTTTGTACAACACATTAAGGGGAGAGATCCTACTTGGGGAGTAAGTGCACAGTGACTCCTCTTGTTGACTTAACAATTGACGCTCTTGTTTATGCCTCCAGTAATCAACCTAAGCTTTTGTCATGGGTTGCCAAGGCTATGGAAGCCTTTTGAGTTCACAAACTCTGATCCTATTTAGACAAGGTCATAGTCAAAGTGGAAGTTCTCTCCTTCCTTCAGAGAAAGGTACCTCCTTCTTTGATGGCCCGTTCTTTCCACTGGGATCTCATCTCACTCATGGAGTTCATTCATTTAGGTTTATTTATTTATTTATTTATTTTTTATTTTTGCCACAGTGTCTTGGCTTTCCATGCCTAAAATACTCTCATGGACTCTTCAGCCTGATCTGAATGCCTTAATGGCTGATTCTGAGGCCAAAGTGCTGTTTAGGATATCTGCCATTCTATGAGTCTGCTGTGTATCCTGCTTCCCATGTTGGATAGTTCTTTCTTTTTGATTTTATCAGTTAGTATTAGAAGACACTAGTCTTGTTTATGCGATCCCTTTGACTCTTAACCCTATCATTATGATCAATTGTGAACTGAAACTGATCACTTTGGCTACCAAGATGGCAGTGGTACATGCCACCTTGATGAGATTGAATTGAAATCCCCTGGAACATTTGTAACTCTACCGTTTGGGGCAAGTCTGATTGAGCATGTCCCAAACTGTACATCTCCTCCCTTTCTTATTCCCACTCTTATATTTAACAGGGAACACTTATCAGTTAAATTTAAACACCCAAGAATAACTGCATGTTAATTGAAGAGTTCAACCAATAGTATTAAGTAGAACAAAAAAGTACTAAAAGGGATAAAGTATTAAGTTGTTCATCAACAGTCAGGACAAGGGCTGATCAAGTAATGGTTTCTCACATTGTCCATTTCACTTCAACAGGTTTCCTTTTAGTGCTCGGCTAGTTGTCATCGATCAGGGAGAACATATGATATTTGTCTCTTTGTACATATTCCATAATTACTTTATCCAGTCTACTGTTGATGGCCAATTAGGTAGATTCCAGGTCTTAGCTATTGTAAATTGAGTTGCAATAAACATTGAGGTGCAGACAGCTCTTTTATTTGCCAATTTAGTTTCCTTTGGGTAAATTCCAAGGAGTGGGATGGCTGGGTTTTGTGGTAGGGTTATATTCAGGTTTCTTTCTTTTTTTTAAAGCTTTTATTTAATGAATATAAATTTCCAAAGTACAGCTTATGGACTACAATGGCCTCCCCTCCCCCAAAACTTCCCTCCCATCTGCAACCCTCCCCTTTCCTGTTCTCTCTCCCCTTCCATTCACATCAAAATTCATTTTCAATTCTCTTTATATACAGAAAATCACTTTAGTATATATAAAGTAAAGATTTCAACAGTTTGCCCTCACATAGCAACACAATGTGAAAAATACTGTTGGAGTACTAGTTACAGCATTAAATCACAGTGTACAGCATATTAATGACAGAGATACTACATGATATTTTTTTAAAAATTGATTAATTTTCTATGTAATTTCCAATTTAATAGCAAGTTTTTTTTTTCATTTTCAAATCTCTTTATATATAGGAGATCGATTCAGTATATACAAAGTAAGGATTTCATCAGTTTGCACCCACACAGAAACACAAAGTGTAAAAATACTGTTTCAGTACTAGTTGTAGCATTACGTCACATTGGACAACCCATTAAGGACAGATCCCACATGGGACACAAGTACACAGTGACTCTTGATGTTGATTTAACAATTTAACACTCTTGTTTATGGCATCAGTAATCTCCCTAGGCTCTAGTCATGAGTTGCTGAGGCTTTGGAAGCCTTTAGGGTTCACCGACTTCGATCTTATTCTGACAGGGTCATAGTCAAAGTGGAAGTTCTCTCCTCCCTTCAGAGAAAGGTACCTCCTACTTTGATGGCCCGTTCTTTCTACTGGGATTACTGGGATCTCACTTGCAGAGAACTTTCATTTAGGTTTTTTTTTTTTTTTTTTTTTTTTTTTTTTTTTTTTGCCAGAGTGTCTTGGCTTTCCATGCCTAAAATACTCTCATGGGCTCTTCAGCCAGATCCGAATGCCTTAAGGGCTGATTCTGAGGCCAGAGTGCTATTTAGGACATCTGCCATTCTATGAGTCTGCTGTGTCTCCCGCTTCCCATGTTGGATCGTTCTCTCCCTTTTTTATTTTATCAGTTAGTATTCGCAGACACTAGTCTTGTTTGTGTGATCCCTTTGACTCTTAGACCTATCAGTGTGATCAATTGTGAACTGAAAATGATCACATGGACTAGTGAGATGGCATTGGTACATACCACCTTGATGGGATTGTATTGGAATCTATTTTCCAGATTCCTCCATCTTGTTGTAAATGACCGGGTTTCATTGTGTTTGACTGCTGTATAGTATTGCATAGAGTACATGTCCCTTAATTTCTTTATCCAGTTTTCTGTTGATGGGCATTTGGGTTGGTTCCAGGTCTTAGCTATTGTGAATTGAGCTGCAATAAACATTAATGTGCAGATGGCTTTTTTGTTTGCCAATTTAATTTCCTTTGGGTAAATCCCAAGGAGTGGGATGGCTGGGTTGAATGGTAGGGTTATGTTCAGGTTTCTGAGGAATCTCCAGACTGACTTCCATAGTGGCTTAACCAGTTTGCATTCCCACCAACAGTGGGTTAGTGTCCCTTATTCCACACATCCTCTCCAGCATCTGCTGTTGGTAGATTTCAGAATGTGAGCCATTCTAACCGGGGTGAGGTGAAACCTCATTGTGGTTTTGATTTGCATTTCCCTGATTGCTAGTGATCTTGAACATTTTTTCATGTGTCTGTTGGCCATTTGGATTTCCTCTTTGGAAAGATGTCTATTGAGGTCTTTGGCCCATCTCTTAAGTGGATTGTTTGTTTTCATGTTGTGGAGTTTCTTGATTTCTTTGTAGATTCTGGTTATCAACCCTTTATCTGTTGTGTAGTTTGCAAATATTTTTCCCATTCTGTTGGTTTGCTATTCACTTTCCTGACTGTTTCTTTTGAAGTACAGAAACTTCTCAATTTGTTACAATCCCAAAAGTTAATTTTGACTTTGACTACCTGTGCTCCTGGGGTATCTTCCAAGAAGTCTTTGCCAGTACCTATATCTTGCAGGGTTTCTCCAGTGCTCTCCAATAATTTGATGGTGTTAGGTCATAGATTTAAGTCTTTAATTCATGTTGAGTGAATTTTTGTGTAAGGTGAAAGGTAGGGATCTTGCTTCATGCTTCTGCACGTGGAAATCCAGTTTTCCCAGCACCATTTATTGAATAGACTGTCCTTATTCCAGGGATTGGTTTTGGATCCTTGATTAAATAGGAGTTGGCTGTAGATGTTTGGGTTGATTTCTGGTGTTTCTATTCTGTTCCATTGGTCTATCCATCTGTTTCTGTACCAGTACCATGCTGTTTTGATAACTACTTTCCTGTAGTATGTCCTGAAATCTGATCTTGTGATGCCTCCGGCTTTGTTTTGTTGTACAAGATTGCTTTAGCTATTCGAGGTCTCCTGTGTCTCCATATGAATTTCAGCATCGTTTTTTCCAGATCTGAGAAGAATGTCTTTGGTATCTCGGTTGGTATTGCATTGAATGTATAAAATGCTTTTGGGAGAATGGACATTTTGATGATATTGATTCTTCCAATCCATGAGTATGGAAGATTTTTCCATTTTTTGGTATCCTCTTCTATTTCTCTCTTTCAGGTTTTGTAATTTTCATTGTAGAGATCTTTAACATCCTTGGTTAAGTTTATTCCAAGGTATTTGACTGTTTTTGTGGCTATTGTGAATGGGATTGATCTTAGAAGTTCTTCCTCAGCTGTGGCATTGCCTGTGTATACAAAGGCTGTTGATTTTGTGCATTGATTTTATATCCTGCTACTTTGCCAAACTCTTTGATGAGTTCCAGTAGTCTCTTAGTAGAGTTCTTTGGGTCCCCTATATAAAGAATCATATCATCTGCAAAGAAGGATAGTTTGAGTTCTTCCTTCCCAATTTGTATCCTTCTAATTTCTTTTTCTTGCCTAATAGCTCTGGCTAAGACTTCCAGAACTATTTTGAATAGCAGTGATGAGAGTGGGCATCCCTGTCTGATAGCGGATCTCAGTGAAATGCTTCCAACTTTTCCCCATTCAATAGGATACTGGCTGTGAGTTTTTCATAAATTGCTTTGATTGTATTCAGGAATGTTCCTTCTATACCTAGTTTGCTTAGGGTTTTCATCATGAAAGGGTGTTGTATTTTATCAAATGCTTTCTCTGCGTCTATTGAGAGAATCATATGGTTTTTCTTCTGCACTTTGTTAATGTGGTGTATCACGTTGATTGCTTTGTGGATGTTTAATCATCCCTGCATACCAGGGATAAATCCCACTTGGTCTGGGTGGATGATCTTTCTAATGTGATGTTGCATTCTATTGGCCAGAATTTTATTGAGGATTTTTGCATCTATGTTCATCAAGGATATTGGTCTGTAATTATCTTTCAATGCTGCATCTTTTTCTGGCTTAGGAATTAAGGTGATGCTGGCTTCATAGAAAGAATTTGGGAGGATTTCCTCTTTTTCGATTGCTCCGAATAGTTTGAGGAGAATTGGAGTTAATTCTTCTTTAAATGTCTGATAGAACTCAGCAGTGAATCCATCTGGTCCTGGGCTTTTCTTTGTTGGTAGGGCCTTTATTACTGTTTCAATTTCTGTGTCAGTTATGGGTCTATTTAGGTTTTCTATGTCTTCCTGGCTCAATTTAGGTAGGTTGTATGTGTCCAGGAATCTATCCATTTCTGATAGATTTCCCTGTTTGTTGGCATACAAGCCCTTGTAGTAATTTCTGATGATTCTTTTTCTTTCTATTTTGTCTGTTGTTATGTTTCCTTTTTCATCTCTGATTGTATTGATTTGAGTCTTTTCTCTTCTTTTTTTAGTTAGTTGGGCCAATGGGGGTGTCAATTTTGTTTATTTTTTCAAAAAACCAGCTCCTCGTTTGGCTGATTTTTTGTAATTTTTTTTGTTTCAATCCTGTTGATTTCTTCTCTGATTTTCATTATTTCTCTTCTCCTACTGGGTTTGGGTTTGGTTTGCTGCTGATTTTCTAGATCCTTGAGATGATTTGAAAGCTCATCTATTTGGTGCCTCTCCAATTTCTTGATGTAGGCACCTACTTATATAAACTTTCCTGTTAACACTGCTTTTGCTGTATCCGATAGGTTTTGGTATGATGTGCTGTTATCCTCATTTACTTCCAGAAAATTTTTGATTTCTCTTTTAATTTCTTCTATGACCTCTTGTTCCTTCAGGAGCATGTTATTCAATCTCCATGTGTTTGCATGTGCTCTAGGGATTCCTGAGTTGCTAATTTCCAACTTCATTCCTTTATGGTCTGAGAAGCTGCCTGGTATGATTCTAATTCTTTTGAATTTGCTGAGACTTGCTTTATGGCCTAGTATGTGGTCAATCCTAGAGAAGGTTCCATGTACTGCTGAGAAGAATGTAAATTATTTATGTGTAGGATGAAAAGTTCTGTAGAAATCTGTTAGGTCCATTTGAGCTATAGTGTCATTTAAATCTACTGTCTCCTTGTTGATCTTCTGTCCTGTTGATCTGTCTATCTCTGAGAGTGGAGTATTGAAGTCCCGCAGTACTATTGTATTGGGGTCTAAGTCTCCGTTTTATTCCCTTAACAAGTCTTTTAAATAAACCGGTGCCCTGTTATTAGGTGCATATACATTGATAATCGTTATATCTTTCTGTTGAATGGATCCCTTAATCATTATATAGTGCCCCTCTTTGTCTCTCCTAACAGTTTTTGTGGTAAAATTTGTGTTATCTGATATTGAGATGGCTACGCCCACTCGATTTTCATTTCTGTTGGCATGGAATATCTTTTTCCAGCCTTTCACTTTCAGTCTGTGTGCACCTTTGTTAGAAAGATGTGTTTCTTTTAAGCAGCAGATAGATGGTTTTTGTTCCTTAACCCAGTCAGCCAATCGGTGTCTTTTAACTGGATTGTTCAGGCATTTAACGTTTAATGTGACTATCGATAAGTAGTAACTTTGCCCTATCATTTGCCAAAGATATTTTCTAATATATGCTTTGAGTTTCCTGTTATCTTTTGCTGTAAGATTTCCTTCCTTTACCTTCTTTCATATTGGTGGCCGTGTTTCTGTGTTTCTGCGTGTAACACATCTTTAAGCATCTTTTGCAGGGCTGGATGAGTGGCAATGAATTCTTTCAATTTCTGTTTGCTGTGAAAGCTCTTTATTTCACCTTCATTCACAAATGAGAGCTTTGCAGGATATAATATTCTGGGCTGACAGTTTTTCTCTCTTAGTACCTAGGCTATATCTCGCCATTCCCTCCTTGCTTGTAGGGTTTCTGATGAGAAGTCAGCTGTGAGTCTAATTGGGGATTCTCTGAGAGAGGTCTGGCGTTTCTCTCTTGCACACTTTAAGATCTTTTCTTTATGTTTCACTGTGGTGAGTTTAATTACAATGTGTCGTGGTGAGGATCTCTTTTGGTCATGTTTATTAGGGGTTCTATGAGCTTCCTGTACTAGGATGTCTCTGTCCTTCTCCAAACCTGGGAAATTTTCTGCAAGTATATCACTAAAAAAGTCTTCTAATCCTTTCTCTCTCTCCACGTCTTCAGGAACTCCTAGAACCCGAATGTTAGGATTTTTAATAGTATCCTGTAGTTTCCCGACAATATTTTTTAGATTTCTAATTTCTTCTTCTTTTCTTTGGTTTGCCTGTTTCCTTTCCTGTTCTCTGTCTTCTAAGTCTGATATTCTCTCTTCTGCTTCACCCATTCTGTTTTTAAGGCTCTCTAATATGTTTGTCATTTGATCTATTGAATTCTTCATTTCATTATGATTTCTCATCACTATCACAGTTTCATGTTCTATTAGTTGTTTCATTTCATTTTGATTCCTCCTTAATATTTCATTTTCGCAAGAGAGATTTTCTTTTTTTTTTCTATCTTGTCCATTAAGGATTTCTGTAGTTCAAGAATTTGTTTTTGAGGACTTCTTAATGATCTTATCAATTTTTTGAGATCCGCTTCTTGCATTTCTTCTATCTCATCATCTTCATAATCTTGAATTGGGGTGTCTTTTTCATTTGGGGGCATCATAGTGTCTTCCTTGCTCTTGTTATCTTGGTTTCTATATTTGTTTGGCATCTTGGAGGTGTTCTTTGTTTCCTTCGCTGTGGTGTTTTTTCTTGTTATACTATGACCCTAGATTAAGTGGACTGTCTGCTTTTGATGGATCCTTAGAGGCTATGATGGGTGTGGCCAGAGGTGTTTGTTTCCTCAGGGTTAAGGGTGTGCCCAAGGTGACTCACCCAGATAGTTCTCTGGCTGGCTCACTCGCTCTCTCTCTCTCTCTCTCTTTTTTTTTTTTTAGACTCAGTTGGGAAGTAATTCCACAGAGCTCACCGGGTTGCCTAGGTTACTGAGTTTGGTTTACATATGTAAAATGGCGCCTACTCTTTGTCTTGCTCAGCTTTGTAAGGTGAGTGGAGAGAGAGGCTAGTGACCCTGCCGGTTCCCCCTATTTATTCGCTTTTTTTCCTCTCCTCCAGTCAGCCTGGTGCACTTTCCCCAGTAGGACCTCAGGCCACGTTCTGTCCTTCCCCACCAATATCTTGGGTTACCGAGAGGTCCCTTCCTCACCTCCGCTTCCAGCGTTGGTGCTCAAATTCTGCGGCTGGGCTTCTGTGGCTGGGCTCCCTCGGTTCCCCACTCTCGCGGCTCCACTCTCGTGGCTCCGCTCCCACGGCACGCCTTGGCTCAGCGGTGGGCAACCTTGCACTCCCCGTAGGTCTTCTGTATCACATCCACTAGATCCGGAAGAGTTTCCTCTGCAGTTTTTTTTCTGAGTCTCTTCCTGAGGCTACAGTAACTCCACTTTTGTTAAACTATCTTTTCCCGGACTGTTGGTGTGCGCCCTCACTCTTCCACCATCTTGGCTCTGCCCCATATTCAGGTTTCTGAGGAATCTCCAAACTGTCTTCCATATTGTCTTTACCAGTTTGCATTCCCACCAACAGTGGGTTAGTGTCGCTTTTCCCCCACATCCTTACCAGCATCTGCTGTTGGTAGATTTCTCTATGTGAGCCTTTCTAACTGGGGTGAGGTGAAACCTATTGTGGTTTTGATTTGCATTTCCCTGATGACTAGCGATCCTGAACATTTTTTCATGTGTCTGTTGGCCATTTGGATTTCCTCTTTTGAAAAATATCTATTGAGGTCCTTGGCCCATCTCTTAAGTGAGTTGTTTGTTTTGTTGTTGTGGAGTTTCTTGATCTCTTTGTAGATCCTGGTTATTCATCCTTTATCTGTTGCACGGTTTGCAAACATTTTTTCCCATTCTGTCGGTTGCCTCTTCACTTTCCTCACTGTTTCTTTTGGAGAACAGAAACTTACTAATTTTATGTAATCCAAACTGTTAAATTTGGCTTTGACTGCCTGTGCCTCTGAGATTCCTCAGAAACCTGAATATAGCTCTGCCACATGACTCAGTCATCCCACTCCTTGGGATTTACCCAAAGGAAATATAAATGGCAAATAAAAAAAATCTGTCTGCACCTTAATGTTTATTGCTGCTCAATCCACAATAGCTAAGACATGGAATCAACTTAAATGGCCATTAACAGTAGACTGGATAAAGAAATTATGGGATATGTACTATATAGAATACTCTACAGTGATAAAGAAAAATGAAATCTGGCCATTTGAAACAAAAGGGAGGAATCTGGAAAACATCATGCTGATTGAAATGAGCCAGTCCCAAAGGGACAAATATCATATGTTCTTCCTGATCGGTGATAACTAACTGAGCACCTAAAAGGAAACCTGTAGAAGTGAAACTGACACTAAAAGAAACAATGACTTGATCAGCCTTTGTCCGGAGTGTTGAGGAATAGCTTACTATTTTATTATTTTTCGTATTTTCTTGTTCTAATTAATAGCATTGTTTGAACTCTTTAATTAAAACACAATTATTCTTACATGTTTATATTTAACAGAAAATTGATCCCTTTTAAAAATAAGAGAGGGAGGAGATGTACAGTTCGGCACACACTCACTCAGACTTACCCGTAATGGTAGAGCTAGAAACTTTTCATGGGATTCCAAATCCCATTAAGTTGGCATGTACCAATGCCATCTTACTAGTTCAAGTGATCAGTTTAAATTCATAATTGATCATAAAGCTAGGATTACTTTTCAAAGAGATCACATAAGCAAGATGATTGTCTACCAACATGGAAAGTGGGGTACACAGCAGACTCATAGAATGTCAGCACTCTGGCCTCAGAATCAGTCCTTAAGGCATTCAGATCTGGCTAAAAAGCCTATGTGAGTCCCTCGGGCATAGAACACCAAGACATTGTGGCAAAAAAATGACCTAAATGAAAGATCTCTGTGAGTGAGATCCCAGTGGAAAGAATGGGCCATCAAAGAAGGAGGTAGCTGTATCTGAAGGGAGGAGAGAACTTCCACTTTGATTATGGCCTTGTCTAAATAAGGTCATAGTTAGAGAACTCAAGAGGCCTCCATAGCCTTGGCAGCTCATGACAAGAGCCCCGAGTGATTACTGACATCATAAGTAAGAGTGTCAATTGTTAAATCAACAACAGGAGTCACTGTGCACTTACTCCCCATGTAGGATCTCTGTCTGTAATGTGTTGTGGTATGCAAATTAACAGTAAAACTAGTATTAAAACAGTACTTAATACTTTGTGTATCTGTGGGGTGCAAACTGTTGAAATCTTTACTTAGTTTATACTAAGTTGATATGTGTATAAAGATAATTAAAAATGAATCTTAATGAAGAATGGGATGGGAGAGGGAGTAGGAGATGGGATGGTTTGCAGGTGGGAGGGTGATTATGGGGGAAAAAACCTTTATAATCCAAAAGTTGTACTTTCAAAATTTATATTTATTAAATAAAAGTTTAAAAAAAGATACAGTAATAAGAACAGCATGATACTGCTATTGCCTGTGAGTTGTAGATTATTTAGCCCGTAGCATCTCCTCAATTGCAACAATGAAAAATGTCTCCATACAGTACAAATGCAGCCTGAAGGGGAATGTTTCACCAGTGAGAAAGAGAGTTAAAGTGATTTACTTCTACTACATTGATCTT